>NW_007378862.1:8100-65619 GCF_000475195.1 Diaphorina citri | reverse complement strand
TCCTTTACCTTATAAATCTACTCCATTGTTTGTGCGAATTGTAAATAATACTTACGTCGCTACGTTTTAATAATTGGCGTGCTTTCTACTCGTCCAGGCTTGAAACAAAATGCTGTTCTACTCTGATGTAAGTGCGCCGCTCTTTGAATAGACGTCTCTTCGCACACCGTCTGATCTAGTGATCCCCCGAATTCACTCAACTGGAGTTTCTTATGAGTACGTCGCATTTTCCCATTAATTCTGTTTAATTTCTGTTTCGTTCTTCTTCTCTTTCCCTCTAAATACATAGGAAATTAGAGTAACAAGGCGACGCGTCCTGCCTTTCCTCTATTCATACCCAACTTTGTATCCTCCATCCTACCTATGCGTTCAAGCCCAGTCAGTGTATAGTGGTCCTTTGGTATTTATTCATTCCACCCCGATTCTACTGAGAAATCAACATCATACAATCTTCCACCCTGGTCTCTCAGGTCCTGCTCATTGGAGATCGCAATAACTTCTTCTAAGCATAGCATAGTTGAGTATGATTATGTATACTAACCTATCAGCGGTCAGGAATCACATTGTTTTGAAAAAAGATTGCCGAGTCTTCGATCTCAATCCGTATAGACATCTATAGTTCTCAAGTTTTCCTGTCGCTCCTCATCCCCTTCCCGGCGGCCACTGGAGGCACTACAAACATGCAATCATATCAGAATTAAATTTTTCATCCCGATGGTAAAATCGAACCCGAGTCTCCTCATTCTAAGCCATGGTGATACCCAGTAGCCCGTGGAGATTGTGGAAAAAAATAGAAGAGCAAACATCCGAGGCCCCTGATGAAAACATTAGAACGGAGTTTGAGACTATGGCATGAAATACCTATATGCCCTGCTGTCGTGTTATTTGCTATGCGATTACCTATCTATGCATGTACTTAGCACAAGAGTGCGTCTTCAGCTAGTAAATACAGGGTTACACTCATGGCCCGTAACTCAATTTGAGCTTGACTCAAGCACTTGACGTCCTCAATCCTTCCGTCAAAATATTATTCTTCCTGAAAGGTGTTTTAGTTACAAGCTAAAAGTGCATTAAAAACACTTGTAGCTTGGAAAATACAACACCTCTGTAGAAACCCTTCAGAATAACGTGATGATATTGGAGGTGCTTTGAAAATCTGGCCCTCCAAGAAAAGGCTCCTTCGTGAGATAGATTATGTCTCTCCAGAGCTGGAATCTGTTTTCACTCCGACCATTTGCCCTTCGGGTTGAAAAGGTTCCCAGATTGAGGAGAGCAATAAAGCTACTGAAGCTCTATCACTCACACAGCCACTTGTCTTTAGTCCGTCACTGAAGCATTGAGCTTTTTTTCACTCGCTCACTCTTTTCATCATTCTCACTCTCTCCTTCTCCCTCCCCTTTCTCCTTTTCCTTGTTTTCTCCCGTTTTCTCTGTTGTACTGGAGAGAGAGAGAAATGGTCTGTGTTGTACTTCTATGCTGCTGTCGTGTTTGTGTGAACTTAGAAAATATTGTGAATCGAGTGCGAAATTGTACGAGATTGTACGAAATGCTGAAGTTTGTACAAGAAAAAGTATTAATTTGTCTGAGTGTTTACAAATGTCCACCGTTGAAATAATGGTAGTAAATTTTCATGTCGCTATACTGAAATAGGTAAATGTAAAATTCGGGTTGAGAAATCGTTCATAGATTAGAATGTAGTTCAAGGCAATTTAAAGAATAAAAGAAATTATTTCTCTTCAAAAAGGTTTGGACCAAGCCATATGTAACAAACACTCATTTTCTCCAAGTCAATAAATAAAACCAGTACTTTTGCTCAATGAAATGACATATATTATCACTACCCCTTCTTATTAGCCCCTGATCTTTTGTCGCAAATTAAGTAAACGGAGCAATGGAATACCCGAAGTAGGAAATTTGAAAAGAATCAAGTTAGTGCTGGCATAACATAAGTATGTAGAAGTAAGTACTCATAGTTACTTAGAGCCGCGCTATGAGTAGGTAGATACTTAGTTAGCTACTGCTTGTACAGAAGTAGGTAGTTCTAGCTGTTCGAAATACTAGAGGTACTGCGCACTGCTACAAGTAGGTAATGACCTGTTATTATAGGGGAGGTTTTAATTTCCAGAAACAGGTAGGTAGGTAGCTACATGATCTTATGCTTATTTATGATTTTAATCTGTTGGATTTTCCGTTTGTTACTTCGAAGTACAGATTTTAAGTCGCAATTATAAATAAACCTACTCAAGTTCAATTAATCAGACTTAAGTTCAGTTAATCAACCATGAGTATATTTACCTATTTTGCATTTTTGTTCACTTTTTTTAGGCGTTCTTTATTCAGTACTTACTTAACAGAATTCTCACTGCTGAGAGCTCTTCCATTCCAGCCAACTACAGAAGGGCTTCCGTTCAGTGTATGGCCAGCCACTCATGCTCAGACCATCAGACTGCGGTCTCGAGCTTTTTCCGCCACACACGTTCTGACTGTCTGACAGACCTCAGACGTTCTGAGCCCGAGTGGCAGACATATGAACTGGTAGGTACGGAGTGCCAGGGTGTTTCAATGTGAATGTTCTTAGATCTTGAGAGTGAGTGAGTAGGTGGGTGGGTTAGCAAGACGACCCTTTTTGGGATTTTTAGTTTGTGAATGCCTTTGCACTTGTCGGGCCTACATATTGTAGGAGTGAGATCCATGGTGATGGTGTTACGAGTCTCTTGACCGGACAATATAAGTTTGGCTGTGTGATACCAAGTGTTAAGTGTGTTGGTGTCTCCCTAGTTGTACATAATTTACCGAAAAAATTGGCTGTTCTTTTCCGTAGCTTTTTAAAGTGTAAATTAAAACTTTACTATTAAGCTTAGTTTAGAATTTTAATTATTTCATTCAGAATCAAAAGTAAAATAATAACCTAGTATTTCTTAGTAGATATCTGGAGATTTCTAATTTTACCTAGTAAATGATATTTTTAAAATTTATGTAAATAATTTAAATAAATCTAAAAGGAAAATAAATTGAAGAATTTTAAAGTCTTGCGAAAAACCAGGGTTTTATTGTTCCTTAGAAATTAGAGAACCTATTCAGCCGCTTGTCAAGGCTCTAAAGTAAATTGTAAAAGTACCTAACCTCTCAATTTAATTATAAATTACTCTCCATTGTTAAATTGTAAATAATAATTAGTCTAGTTTTAATAATTGAGTGCTTTCTATCGTCAAGAGCTGTGAAACAAAATGCTGTCTACTTGATGTAAGCTGCCGTCATTTGAAGACGTCTTTCGAAACCTCTTCTAGGATCCCCCGAACTTCAATCGAAATGGAGTTCTTATGAGTATGTTTCCATTTTCTGTTTATTTTGTTTCTTCCTTCTTCTATTTCCTCTTCTAATACATAGGAAATTAGAGTAAAGGCAGAAAGGTCTGCCTTTCCTCTATTATACCCAAACCTTTTATCATCCATCTACCTATGCCTTCAAGCCCAGTCAGTTATAGTGTCCTTTGTATTTATCATTCCACTCGATTTTACTGAGAAATCAAGATATACAAAATTTCCACCCTGGTCTCTCAGGTCCTGCCTATTGGAGATGACAATAACTTCTTCTAAGCATGATAGTTGATGATATTATGATAATAATATAGGGTCGAGGATCACATTGTGTTGGAAAAATGTATTAGTTTCGATCTCAATTCCGAAGAATCTATAGTCTCTCAAGTTTTTCTGTAGCCTCCCTCATCCCTTCCCGGCGGCCACTGGAGGCACTACAAACATGCAATCATATCAGGAAGATATACAAAATTTCCACCCTGGTCTCTCAGGTCCTGCCTATTGGAGATGACAATAACTTCTTCCAAGCATGATAGTTGATGAATGATGGATTGTCAGGAAAGGAAACACATTGTGTTAGAAAAATGCATCAGTCAATTTCGAAAAACCTGGTCTATTCACGAGTTTTTCTGTAGCCTCCCTCCTCCTTTCCCGGCGGCCACTGGAGGCACTACAAACATGCAATCATATCAGAATTAAATTTTTCATCCCGATGGTAAAATCGAACCCGAGTCTCCTCATTCTAAGCCATGGTGATACCCAGTAGCCCGTGGAGATTGTGGAAAAAAATAGAAGAGCAAACATCCGAGGCCCCTGATGAAAACATTAGAACGGAGTTTGAGACTATGGCATGAAATACCTATATGCCCTGCTGTCGTGTTATTTGCTATGCGATTACCTATCTATGCATGTACTTAGCACAAGAGTGCGTCTTCAGCTAGCAAATACAGGGTTACACTCATGGCCCGTAACTCAATTTGAGCTTGACTCAAGTACCTTGGCGTCTTCAATCCTTCCGTCAAAATATTATTCTTCCTGAAAGGTATGGTGTTTTAGTTACAAGCTAAAAGTGCATTAAAAAACACTTGTAGCTTGGAAAATACAACACCTCTGTAGAAACCCTTCACAATAACGTGATGATATTGGAGGTGCTTTGAAAATCTGGCCCTCCAAAAAAAGGCTCCTTCGTGAAATAGATTATGTCTCTCCAGAGCTGGATTCTGTTTTCACTCCGACCATCTGCCCTTCGGGTTGAAAAGGTTCCCAGATTGAGGAGAGCAATAAAGCTACTGAAGCTCTATCACTCACACAGCCACTTGTCTTTAGTCCGTCACTGATTGAGGATGTACTACATGACGAGATGTAAACAAACAGCCCAGCATCTTGCTAAGAATTTAATCAAGGTAAATTACTTGACTAATGAATATGAGGTACTTGGGTTGGAATTTCAGTAGTCTAGACTAGGACGCCTTCCATTTCATATAATGGTGATGTCGACTAAACTGGCCGTGCGTGCCAGACTCAATTGTGGACATACAGGCAACTAAAAAATTAACTTTTGATTTGGCTAATTGAGTTAGATGAGCATTCTTTGCATCACTGTTTAAATGGACGAAATCAGGCCGAATATTCAAAATCTGATTTGTTAGCAATGGTTCTTATGCCGATGCCGTTCGCTATTATATTCGCCATAGCTCTATCCAATGTAATATGTATAAACTTTTATGCAAATGCAACACACTATAAAGTTTACTTTGCAACACACCAAAATCTCACCTACTTTATATGGGCCTGACCATGTACGCTGCTCTACATATTATAAAAGCTACTTTTCGATATACTCGTACATATACAGGAACACGGCCCTAAAGGCCAAATGGCCGGGTTTATTGACCCTATTTTCATCAGGGGAGACCATCATCTACAAAGCAAAGTGCATTATTCCTGACAATTTCATGAAACTGTAGTTACGCACTTATGAGAAAATAGAAGATATTGGGTGATTGCAAAGATGCAAAGTGAACCATGATATTCATGATAATGAGAATCTTTTCTCTTTCTTTTCAGTGTTTAGATTGACCAGTGACGTCATTTGTGCTGTCTAAGTACAGTCCTCTTGTGTATGGAGGAGGGAGGGGAGAGGTAGGGAGAAAGAAGGAAAGGAGGGGTACTAAAAAATCTACGTACTCGACCGAACAGCTGAGTTTGAGATATTCAGGGGTGTGTAAACTATTGATCACGGGCCAAACGTTATCAACACTTGCTTTCATCTATGTGAGGAAGACCGTTGTGTTATGTCTTATACATATATGTAGAAGTCTTCGATGTGTTTATACATATATTCGGCCCGTATTTCAACTTGAGACTGTAGACCTGGAGATCATAGATCGGGGCTTATCAAGTTGGCTTCGGTTCTGAATTACCTTTTGGCTAAAGATTAATAGCTCTACCCTTCAGTAATCCGCGAATTTTTCAGCCCGGCCTAAAGTGCGTTTAGGGAAAGTAACATTTCATAGTGGACAGAGGCGTTGTGACAAATTAGATATAACCCCATGCTTTACCGGAGTTGTACGTTCCCCCATAGTATCTTTAATATCTTCTGAGCTGTGCAGTAGTGGGATTTATTAATTAGACAATTTATTAATTTTATAAGGGCATTGTGTTAGCGTTGTTTGCGATGCACATACATACATGAAATCGTGGAACTAAAAAAGATGACTAATGAGATAGGGAGAAAAGTGATGAAAACACGGAATTACAAAAACGAAAATTTGGGCGGAAAAAAAGAAGAACGATTTTTTGGAATGCTAATGATGCTCGGATAAATAAATAGGTACCTAAAAATTTAAAGTGGCACCGTTCGCGTCTTGACAGTCGCCCTTCATTCTACACGCTTGGTAAATCCTTCGGAAACATCCAGGAATGAGGTGTTCCAATGCAAACTATCACTGACTTTTTCTAGGTTGGTTCATTGACTCAGTGATTCAAACTTAAAACTCAAACAGTCGATAGAAAGATATCAATTTTATGAATTTGAGCAAAGAACTTTATCTTTCCATCATTCATCTATTGTTTCAAAAACAAGATCACGGTTTTGGTTGAGGGTGTTGGGCGTGTAGTACGAGTTTAATCAGGTCATTCCTAAGCAGTGTCTACTTATTTAGTTTTTTATTGAGGAAATACCCAAGCACAAAAAAGAAGTATTTTGCACTCTTCCTCGTCTCGAGTGATTGTCATTACACCTACTTTTCTCATGATCATTATGGATTTGAATATGTTGATTGGTTGATTCTGCACTCGATGGCTAATTTTTTGGATTGGGCCGTCAATGCAAGATCGATATATCGCCTTATTAATTAGACAATTTATTAATTTTATAAGGGCATTGTGTTAGCGTTGTTTGCGATGCACATACATACATGAAATCGTGGAACTAAGAAAGATGACTAATGAGATAGGGAGAGAAGTGATGAAAACGGGGAATTACAAAAACGAAAATTTGGGTGAAAAAAAGAAGAACGATTTTTTGGAATGCTAATGATGCTCGGATAAATAAATAGGTACCTAAAAATCTAAAGTGGCACCGTTCGCGTCTTGACAGTCGCCCTTCATTCTACACGCTTGGTAAATTCTTCTTCTGGAACATCCAGGAATGAGGTGTTCCAATTCAAACTATCACTGACTTTTTCTACGTTGGTCCATTGACTCTTTGATTCAAACTTAAAACTCAAGCAGTCGATAGAAAGATATCAATTTTATGAATTTGAGCAAAGAACTTTATCTTTCCATTCATCTATTGTTTCAAAAACAAGATCACGGTTTTGGTTGAGGGCGTTGGGCGTGTAGTACAAGTTGAATCAGGTCATTCCTAAGCAGTGTCTACTTATTTAGTTTTTTATTGAGGAAATACCCAAGCACAAAAAAGAAGTATCTTGCACTCTTCCTTATCTCGAGTGATTGTCATCACACCTATACTTCTCATGATCATTATGGATTTGAATGTGTTGATTGGTTGATTCTGGACTCGATGGCTAAATTTTTGGATTGGGCCGTCAATGCAAGGTCAATATACCTATCGCCATGACCTCTCGTTTTACCAGCGGACCTTCTGATTATTAGGCTGGTAGGTATCTTAGTAAATCGTACACAAAAAGCTCACTCTGAGGCTTAGGTGCAGGGGGAAATAGCCCTAAAAGTTGGATAAGCTTATACCAATCTAGGCTAGCGGCTAGATTACCTAGAGGAGACGACTTTAACTGGTGATACGGATATTGTTGTATCTCAATATTGATCATCATTCACTAGCTACGGGATTACTATGTACTCTTGAAAAAATACGCGATATTTGCGCAAATTTCACACCGTTAGACCTGAAATTTGCGCGAATGTGGCGTTCACACGCAAAGATCTGTCGAAAGACCAAGTTAGGAGACATTGTTTGACTAGATTACCTAGAGGAGACGACTTTAACTGTGATACGGACATTGTTCTCAATATTGATCATCATTCATTTAGCTACGGGATTACTATGTACTTTTGAAAAAATACGCGATATTTGCGCAAATTTCACACGGTTAGACCTGAAATTTGCGCGAATGTGGCGTTCACACGCAACGATCTGTCGAAAGACCAAGTGAGGAGACATTGTTTCGTGGGAGGGGGGGGGGGGGGGGGAGGCGAAGGGCTTTTTAATACCAACTAGCATCTAGAATATTTAGAGTGTAATACTGATTAAAACCCCCAAAATATTCACATTACCCTCAAAAGAATGTGATGGTTATGATAGTTGGTTAGGTATGAGTACACCAGAAACATCTTTAATGGTTATCGTGTTCACTGTTCCTATAAGTTCGTACTTATATGTACCCAGCCAGGTAGGTAGATGAAAAATGGATCCAATTTCATTTGCCTATTTGTTGTAATACGTATGCCTCACTCCCTCACAGGCAGGGCTTTAGGTATAGCAGGTCAACCCCATTACCCCGCTAAAGTGAGAAAAGACGCAAGTCAAGTCCGTAGGAATTTGCTATGGCGGGGCGTTCAGAAAACATCGCCCAACCCGAGATGTCAATAAATGAGAATTTATTTGTTTGTTTACATTCGTTTTCGTTATGGATTTTCCGAAAATAAGCAGCAATTTGCACGCCCAATTTGAATGAAGACAACATGTTGTTTCACACGCTGCAGTTTCATCTTCGTGTGTTGAAATGTTTTTTGAAATCCACCATGGTTTCTTGGGAGAAAGAGGTCTTTGTTTCTTGGAAATGATGTTTGTAGAATCTTTTCCTTTCCAATTTGATCACAGGCAGCACTTAACGCCCAATTTGAATGAAGACAACATGTTGTTTCACACGCTGCAGTTTCATCTTCGTGTGTTGAAATGTTTTTTGAAATCCACCATGGGGTTTCTTGGGAGAAAGAGGTCTTTGTTTCTTGGAAATGATGTTTGTATAATCTTTTCCTTTGCAGCACTTGAATGCGAGACTTTCATGTTGAAATGTTAGTTCTCTTTTCTGAAAAGTGCATGCTCAGAGACTGTTCGGGCATATTCTCCAACCATTAAAGACCAACAGACATTTCAACAGATATGTGTAGATTCAAGTCCTAGAGTTTCTAAGCATCAAAAGTTAAACAGTTCAATGTGAACGTGTAGACTCAGGCTCTAGTGTTATTGTTGATTTTATACCTATTGCAGAATTTAGTTCCCGGTTACCTCACTTGTCTGAAACATCCTGTATAGATGAGGCTCAGTTGTTTACATGACTAAACTGTCTGACATGCTTCACGTACCACATAGAGATGAAAGCTGTCAGTAGACTCAGGCTCTAGTGTTATTGTTGATTTTATACCTATTGCAGAATTTAGTTCCCGGTTACCTCACTTGTCTGAAACATCCTGTAAAGATGAGGCTCAGTTGTTTACATGACTAAACTGTCTGACATGCTTCACGTACCACATAGAGATGAAAGCTGTCATTTCTCTCTCTCTGCCCTTGTCCATATCCTTAGTCTGTCCTTGTCTAAACTAATCTCTTAACAGTGTGGCCCATCGTTTAGAAGTGAGAGCTCGTTATCTCTGGCCTTTACATGGGACCGCTTGTAAATGCGGCATACATTGACCTAAATATGAAAACTCAGTTTCCTTTGTCCCTATATCTTAGACTGGTCATATTTGGATAGCATTAAGCAGCCAAGAACCACTCATAACCCATAAGGTAATTCCTCTTCCACTTATGGATCGTTCCTTTCTGGTTAATGCTGTCCATTTCTGAAAAATTGATGAAATTCTCAAATGTGACTAGTGAACTTCAAGAGCTTCATACTTTTACAAAGAAAACTCACAGCATTCACAGCTCATCCGTTGGACTATCTTACAGTCTGGATATCATCTCTCTCTCTGCCCTTGTCCATATCCTTAGTCTGTCCTTGTCTAAACTAATCTCTTAACAGTGTGGCCCATCGTTTAGAAGTGAGAACTTGTTATCTCTGGCCTTTACATGGAACCGCTTTTAAATGCGGCATACATTGACCTAAATATGAAAACTCAGTTTCCTTTGTCCCTATATCTTAGACTGGTCATATTTGGATAGCTTTAAGCAGCCAAAGAACCACCCGTAAGGTAATTCCTCTTCCACTTATGGATCGTTCCTTTCTGGTTAGGTAATGCTGTCCATTTCTGAAAAATTGATGAAATTCTCAAATGTGACTAGTGAACTTCAAGAGCTTCATACATTTACAAAGAAAACTCACAGCATTCACAGCTCATCCGTTGGACTATCTTACAATCTGGATATCAGTATCACTTTAAGTACCCTTTTGGAGTTTTACCCCCCACCTGTACCCACCTCCCAACAAACCCACCCTATGTTTCGGGTCTGGTTTCCTTTAATACCGCCGTAGATAAAACACAGAGCACACTTCAGCAAAGAAAAACAGGCGAAAAGAATTGCTGAGAATAGTCCAACCAAAACATTTCATTGGAAAATCGAACGAGATTACCCCAATGCATTGTTCGACAGAGTTGGTTTTACGTTTGTTTTGTTGCTTAGCAAAACGTAGCTGCTTGAACCAGACTAGCAGGTTGAGGTAGCATGATAGTAATTATGCAGCAGTTTCAATAATAACTGAGAACAGTCGTGTTTCAGTAATAGCATGAGACTCCTTGAACATCTGTCTTCTAGTTTTGTGCTACAACAGCTGCTCTTCAACTCTCAACAGTCTCAACTAAAGTTTTAGGGCTTAGCTAGAATTTTCGAGTACTCTTGTGACTTGTATATCTTTATACCTAAAAGACCTAGAAAATGGATTTAACAGTCAAAATCTACCTAATAGTCAATTCTTATTAGTCATGCCATATTGCCATATCTAGCAAGTGTGCTTCTTTGTTTTATGCCACATGTCAAATTTGGAGGTCATTAGAACATTGCAATTTCAATCTTACGTATTAATTAGACTTACTTTATCATGGACTTGCAATTTCAAGTATCAATTAATTACGGTCCTGTAGATCTTTTAGTGATCCTGCCTATTTGTAAGGAGCTCCATCATAGTCACGAGGTTGAGAGAATACCGGGATAATCCAATCACAGAACCGCAATAACTACTTGAGTGTATTATTTCTCACCTGCGGATAGATTATGGAACGCAAATCAAATTTCACGTAAAGGCCCCAGGCTCCCCTTCTTTTCAGTCCTCCTGTCCAAATTCCTCACCCTCCTCCTCATACTTAAATATTTGATTATTTGTAAGTTTATAGATGCAAGGTAGATACATAGTTACAAGCATTCTATCATGAATAATGTTCACAGATTTCCTATGAATATCCCTCAATTCCTCAATAGTCTCATCGCATTCTGGATATCAGTATCACTTTAAGTACCCTTTTGGAGTTTTACCCCCCACCTGTACCCACCTCCCAACAAACCCACCCTATGTTTCGGTCTGGTTTCCATTAATACAGCCGTAGATAAAACACAGAGCACACTTCAAAGAAAAACAGGCGATAAGAATTGATGAGAATAGTCCAACCAAAACACTTCATTGGAAAATCGAACGAGATTACCCCAATGCATTGTTCGACCGAGTTGGTTTTACGTTTGTTTTGTTGCTTAGCAAAACGTAGCTGCTTGAACCAGACTAGCAGGTTGAGGTAGCATGATAGTAATTATGCAGCAGTTTCGATAATAACTGAGAACAGTCGTGAGCAGTTTCAGTAATAGCATGAGGCTCCTTGAACATCTGTCTTCTAGTTTTGTACTACAACAGCTGCTCTTCAACTCTCAACAGTCTTTTTTTTTAAAGAGGTTTGACAGAGGGAACTGTAACTGCTATGGTCTTATCGTCCCGAAATCGAAGAGAGAAGGAAGACAGGATAGGAGAAAGCCAGCCGTTCCGAGAACGAACATTATCCCATCAGGATAAAATCCACCCCGGGCGAATCGAACCCGCGGCCTAGCGCTTACAAGGCAGACACGCCACCAATCAAGCTAACTAGGCTGGCTACTCAACAGTCTCAACTGAAGTTTTAGGGCTTAGCTAGAATTTTCGAGTACTCTTGTGACTTGTATATCTTTATACCTAAAAGACCTAGAAAATGGATTTAACAGTCAAAATCTACCTAATAGTCAATTCTTATTAGTCATGCCATATTGCCATATCTAGCAAGTGTGCTTCTTTGTTTTATGCCACATGTCAAATTTGGAGGTCATTAGAACATTGCAATTTCAAGTATCAATTAATTACGGTCCTGTAGATCTTTTGCTGAATTGCGGAATATTGGTTCCTAAAAAAATCATGCAAACCCCTTCAGAGATTCCCCCCAAAAAACTCCTTAAGTAAATAAGTTAGAAAAGTGGTTCAGGTTGAAGAGCGAACTTTAGCAAACCCTACCTTTTTAAGGAAGCAAAATATTTGAAATTTAAAGGTTAATTTATCGTTTAAATCGTTGATTTCACTATTTAAACGTTTTCTGTATCTATACCCATTACCTACCTATATCAATATCACACAATCTTGTCTGCTAAAAGTCTCCACTCGACTTACACGAGTACACACATATACTGCGGGGAATTATTATAAACATTACAGTGATAATACCGGGTCCTGATAATGATAAACAAGTGCTAGGTTATTAGTTTTTGTCAAGGCAGGGAGGTTTGCCAAGTAGAAATGATAAAAAACTTGACTGCAAGCTACATAAAATTGTCGTATACCTAGGTAGTAATATTAGTAACGTGTCTGCACTGTCTACTACGTTGCATACTGATGTGTAGTAACCAGCATCTATGTGAGGAAGACCGTTGTGTTATGTCTTATACATATGTAGAAGTCTTCGATGTGTTTATACATATGAATGGTCTTAACGTAAGACTGGAAATTTTGAAAAATTGGACTGGAAAACCGGGAAAAGTCAGGGAATTTTATTTTTCCATTTTGGTAGACACCCTGTTAGTGATCCCGCCTATTTGTAAGGAGCTCCATCATAGTCACGAGGTTGAGAGAATACCGAGATAATCCAATCATAGAACCGCAATAACTACTTGAGTGTATTATTTAGCAACTCACCTGCGGGTGGATTATGGAACTCAAATCAAATTTCACGTAAAGGCCCCAGGCTCCCCCTTCTTTTTCAGTCCTCCTGTCCAAATTCCTCACCCTCCTCATAAATATTTGATTATTTGTAAGTTTATTGATGCAAGGTAGATACATAGTTACAAGCATTCTATCATGAATAATGTTCACAGTCTGCACAGATTTCCTATGAATATCCCTCAATTCCTCAATAGTCTCATCGCACTAACGTCATTGCGGTGTTGTGACTCGGTCGTGTGGTGAGATACCTTAATCCGTATAATATTTCACCACACGATAAACATTGTTATCACATTTGTGACACACAGGTCACGTGTCTTAAGCACCAGTCGCCGTGTCACCACAACTCGAACTATATCAGGTTTTCCAGTCACAACTCCGTCGACAACTTGATCCATAAAAAAATAACCAAAAACCTCGATACAACAAAATATGAGCAAACACTTCCTGGATTATAAAAATGCTGATTCTCATCTCAAATTAATGAACAGTGTTTTGAATTCTCATTTATTGTTCGAAAAATTTGTTGACTGCAGGAGTGAGAACTATATCAGGTTTTCCAGTCACAACTCCGTCGACAACTTGATCCATAAAAAAATAACCAAAAACCTCGATACAACAAAATATGAGTATGAGCAAACACTTCCTGGATTATAAAAATGCTGATTCTCATCTCAAACTAATGAACAGTGTTTTGAATTCTCATTTATTGTTCGAAAAATTTGTTGACTGCAGGAGTGTAGCACCAATCACAAATGCAGTCACCCGTCCATTTTTACGCCAGACTCGACGTTGATCATCTTCAGCGATCTGAAAAGAAAGACAAAGGAGCTGCTTTTCTTACACACCGCCCCGTTGGCAATTTTCATCATCAATTTCATAGCCATTTATGAGATCACTGAACGCAAAGATGTGGTTTTACTCTTTTGATAAAAAATTGGACGGATTCCCAAGTTTTTTTTCTATAGATTTGACTCTTTTCTCTTTCTTTTCAGTGTTTAGATTGACCAGTGACGTCATTTGTGCTGTCTAAGTACAGTCCTCTTGTGTATGGAGGAGGGAGAGAAAGAAGGAAAGGAGGGGTATTAAAAAATCTACGTACTCGACCGAACAGCTGAGTTTGAGATATTCAGGGGTGTGTAAACTATTGATCACGGGCCAAACGTTATCAACACTTGCTACACTTGCTTTCATCTATGTGAGGAAGACCGTTGTGTTATGTCTTATACATATGTAGAAGTCTTCGATGTGTTTATACATATGAATGGTCTTAACGTATTTCTGAGACTGTAGACCTGGAGATCATAGATCGGGGCTTATCAAGTTGGCTTCGGTTCTGAATTACCTTTTGGCTAAAGATTAATAGCTCTACCCTTCAGTAATCCGCGAATTTTTCAGCCCGGCCTAAAGTGCGTTTAGGGAAAGTAACATTTCATAGTGGACAGAGGCGTTGTGACAAATTAGATATAACCCCATGCTTTACCGGAGTTGTACGTTCCCCCATAGTATCTTTAATATCTTCTGAGCTGTGCAGTAGTGGGATTTATTAATTAGACAATTTATTAATTTTATAAGGGCATTGTGTTAGCGTTGTTTGCGATGCACATACATACATGAAATCGTGGAACTAAAAAAGATGACTAATGAGATAGGGAGAAAAGTGATGAAAACACGGAATTACAAAAACGAAAATTTGGGCGGAAAAAAAGAAGAACGATTTTTTGGAATGCTAATGATGCTCGGATAAATAAATAGGTACCTAAAAATTTAAAGTGGCACCGTTCGCGTCTTGACAGTCGCCCTTCATTCTACACGCTTGGTAAATCCTTCGGAAACATCCAGGAATGAGGTGTTCCAATGCAAACTATCACTGACTTTTTCTAGGTTGGTTCATTGACTCAGTGATTCAAACTTAAAACTCAAACAGTCGATAGAAAGATATCAATTTTATGAATTTGAGCAAAGAACTTTATCTTTCCATCATTCATCTATTGTTTCAAAAACAAGATCACGGTTTTGGTTGAGGGCGTTGGGCGTGTAGTACAAGTTGAATCAGGTCATTCCTAAGCAGTGTCTACTTATTTAGTTTTTTATTGAGGAAATACCCAAGCACAAAAAAGAAGTATCTTGCACTCTTCCTTATCTCGAGTGATTGTCATCACACCTATACTTCTCATGATCATTATGGATTTGAATGTGTTGATTGGTTGATTCTGGACTCGATGGCTAAATTTTTGGATTGGGCCGTCAATGCAAGGTCAATATACCTATCGCCATGACCTCTCGTTTTACCAGCGGACCTTCTGATTATTAGGCTGGTAGGTATCTTAGTAAATCGTACACAAAAAGCTCACTCTGAGGCTTAGGTGCAGGGGGAAATAGCCCTAAAAGTTGGATAAGCTTAAACCAATCTAGGCTAGCGGCTAGATTACCTAGAGGAGACGACTTTAACTGTGATACGGACATTGTTCTCAATATTGATCATCATTCATTTAGCTACGGGATTACTATGTACTTTTGAAAAAATACGCGATATTTGCGCAAATTTCACACGGTTAGACCTGAAATTTGCGCGAATGTGGCGTTCACACGCAACGATCTGTCGAAAGACCAAGTGAGGAGACATTGTTTCGTGTGTAGGTACCGTTTGAACCTCAATCTCAAACCAGAGTTCATAACCCAGCTTGCTATCTCTTTCTATCGACATTTGTCTAATCTTCACCTTCTCTCTCTCCCACCATGTTCTCGTACTTTTTTTGCCATCAATTAATGTCGGGCGGAAGTAGCATGTTAGAGAATGCTGTAATATCAATGCTAATATCATCCGATAGAGTTCATAACCCAGCTTGCTATCTCTTTCTATCGACATTTGTCTAATCTTCACCTTCTCTCTCCCACCATGTTCTCGTACTTTTTTGCCATCAATTAATGTCGGGCGGAAGTAGCATGTTAGAGAATGCTGTAATATCAATGCTAATATCATCCGACAGAGTTCATAACCCAGCTTGCTATCTCTTTCTATCGACATTTGTCTAATCTTCACCTTCTCTCTCCCACCATGTTCTCGTACTTTTTTGCCATCAATTAATGTCGGGCGGAAGTAGCATGTTAGAGAATGCTGTAATATCAATGCTAATATCATCCGACATGATCATTAGCATTATCCAAATGATGATGGTTTACTATGAAAAAAATACTAACACTCGTATTTATGAACAAGAATGATCGTTCTTAGATCAGTCTCAAGTCAAAATTGACCAATCAAATGCCTTGAGACTATGCTTAGCACGAATTTAAGAGCCAGCATTTTGTTCATAAATATGGGTGTAAGTCTGGTGATTTGAAACCACGAATACACGACATTGAATAATCTGGTCGAATCTAGGTCTCCCAAATAAGCTCTTGATCTGTGTCCACACATACTCGACTGAAAAAAATTGTCTTTTTATTATTTTCACATCGATTGACGGCCGTCGATCTGGCCTGAGGTTGGAGAACCTTCGGTAAAGTCTTCATCCAGATTTTGTTGTACCCGCAAGTACCTAACACATCTGTGCAAACTCCACATGACTTTATCGATGTGCTGATCTCTTTCTAACGACATAACTGTTTCATCCAATACCGGGTGTGACATATGAAACTCAGACATTCGGTTTTTATAAATTGGCATACCTATGTTGATTGGGAAAAGTCCTGAAGTTATTTAGGAAATTTTTTCTCATTAGATTGCCTTCGGTGGTTCTGTTGGGGCCGTGTTTCAAAAATCTTTGTCTACTGAGCAGTTTCCATTACTACTGAACAGTTTGTCCGATTTTCTGGAAATTTGGCAAACATGTTAAACAAGCACCTAAAAAACTAGGGGCTTGACCGGAACTTTGTTTCTTGGGTCAGTAACGGAATTTCACACTGACACATTTTCTTTTATGTAACTACCTATGTAGATTCATTTTATCAAGTCTGTGTCTCTCTTGGATTTTTGATTTATACTTGAATGTTTCACTAACCACGTATTGTTTACTCATAGCATTGGTTTGATAGCGTAGACTCCTCTCACCTATACATATTGTACATTATGATTATAATGTACTGCCGCCTAGTAGGTAGTAGGTACCTAGTTACCTACTGAACTCAAGGCAGGAAATCAGCATTGGCTATTTATCACTTACCATACCTATGTAGATTCATTTTATCAAGTCTGTGTCTCTCTTGGATTTTTGATTTATACTTGAATGTTTCACTAACCACGTATTGTTTTTTGTCTGATTTCAGCTCCTGTCGGCTTGCAGAGCGCTTGAGCAAGTATGAATGAATTGGACAGTCTGAGACAGGAAGCGGAAACTTTGAAAAATGCCATACGAGTAAGTATATTGTTATTTGTAAGGTGAATAGTACTTACCATACGAGCAGGTAAGTATATTGCCAAAAGTAAACGTCCAAACTGTTGATAGCATATCCTCATTACCATCCAAGATACATAGGTTTAAATTTTATGTCAATTGACCCGGTAAAAGTTGGTCATAATTGGATTATTTGATATTGCCAAAAGTAAACGTCCAAACTGTTGATAGCATATCCTCATTACCATCCAAGATACATAGGTTTAAATTTTATGTCAATTGACCGATTGACCCGGTAAAAGTTGGTCATAATTGGGTTATTTGATTCC
Organism: Diaphorina citri; assembly: GCF_000475195.1. Lineage (NCBI taxonomy): Eukaryota > Metazoa > Arthropoda > Insecta > Hemiptera > Psyllidae > Diaphorina > Diaphorina citri. The sequence continues at coordinate 48,046 of NW_007378862.1, read as the reverse complement.
AATAGAGAAACGCCCAACAGGGATCTCGAGTTGAATAAAACGAAGATCAACCTCGAAATTTTGCATTGATCGGGGAAAGGTCAGCATTCATGTTTAACAATTGAAATTTCTTCCTGTCCATGTTAAATAAAGTTGGTTGCAGCTTATTGTAATCGTATTCTTGTATTCATTCCTTAGTTTTGAATTTTATATCAAATCTATGCCAAATTGGGGGTTTATTATAAGAAACCTAAAGAAATGGACTTGTTTTTTCATAGATTTGTCCAAAAAGGATCCAGTTTCTGTTCTTGACTTGACGAACACAGAGTAGTTTGCTTGTAATGTGAATGTTGGGTAACAAGTGGCTGAGCAGTGGGTTGAAATAATTCTATTGATTTTCTGCACCCCCTGTGCCTCCTAGTTTCCCCTTTCCCTCTGCTTATTTCTCCTGTCTCTTCCTCTCTTCCCTTCTCTCCTTGCTTGTAATGTGAATGTTGGGTAACAAGTGGCTGAGCAGTGGGTTGAAATAATTCTATTGATTTTCTGCACCCCCTGTGCCTCCTATTTTCCCCTTTCCCTCTGCTTATTTCTCCTGTCTCTTCCTCTCTTCCCTTCTCTCTTGCGTCTACTTTCCTCGCTTCCTATTATTTTTTCTCTCTCCGTTATTGCTCTCATCTCTCTGGCGTTTTTCTTGTGTACGTTTTCTCTTTCTTTTTTGTTGTTGTTGATGTCTCTTCTCGTCTCTGTGTTCCTATTTTTGTCTTCATCTGTGAATTCTACGAACTTGGTCTCCTATTGATTTCGATGGTCCTTTCAACAACCTGTGTTTCATTTTTGAGTTCAGTTTCTCATTTTCTTTCGCCTTTACCAATGAGAAAACTTCTACCCTATTGAAGCCGTTATACGATGCCTCGCCCAAACAGGCCAAATATATCAAGACTTTTGTGGATATGCCAAGTGACTTTCAGTCTTGCTTGAATGTAAATAAGTATGCCATATCGCTAAAATATCCCAAAATGACCAAGTCAAATGGCTTTTTCCTGAATTATCCACATATGGCTTTTTAGTCTTGCCAAAGAAAGCCAGTTGGGTTAGGTTATGTTGTCTTTAAAATATATAATTTTATTTGGTCTTTTCTGAAAATCTTTTTCGAAAAATTCACTGTATTGGGCTAACTACTTCATGCAGCTGTCCCTGTTCTGCTCTATTACATTAAAATGACCCGTGCTCTATAACGACTATAACCCAATATATAAGTAATACTTAGACGATAACCGATAACCTGTCTTGGTTGATGTCAAGCAAGTGTAAGAAACCTAAAGAAATGGACTTGTTTTTTCATAGATTTGTCCAAAAAGGATCCAGTTTCTGTTCTTGACTTGACGAACACAGAGTAGTTTGCTTGTAATGTGAATGTTGGGTAACAAGTGGCTGAGCAGTGGGTTGAAATAATTCTATTGATTTTCTGCACCCCCTGTGCCTCCTAGTTTCCCCTTTCCCTCTGCTTATTTCTCCTGTCTCTTCCTCTCTTCCCTTCTCTCCTGCGTCTACTTTCCTCGCTTCCTATTATTTTTTCTCTCTCCGTTATTGCTCTCATCTCTCTGGCGTTTTTCTTGTGTACGTTTTCTCTTTCTTTTTTGTTGTTGATGATGTCTCTTCTCGTCTCTGTGTTCCTATTTTTGTCTTCATCTGTGGATTCTACGAACTTGGTCTCCTATTGATTTCGATGGTCCTTTTAAGTAACAACCTGTGTTTCATTTTTGAGTTCAGTTTCTCATTTTCTTTCGCCTTTACCAATGAGAAAACTTCTACCCTATTGAAGCCGTTATACGATGCCTCAGCACCTCGCCCAAACAGGCCAAATATATCAAGACTTTTGTGGATATGCCAAGTGACTTTCAGTCTTGCTTGAATGTAAATATGCCATATCGTTAAAATATCCCAAAATGACCAAGTCAAATGGCTTTTTCCTGGATTATCCACATATGGCTTTTTAGTCTTGCCAAAGAAAGCCAGTTGGGTTAGGCTATGTTGTCTTTAAAATGTATAACTTTATTTTGTCTTTTCTGAAAATCTTTTTCGAAAAATTCACTGTATTGGGCTAACTACTTCGTGCAGCTGTCCCTGTTCTGCTCTATTACATTAAAATGATCGGTGCTCTATAACGACTATAACCCAATATAAGTAATACTTAGACGATAACCGATAACCTGTCTTGGTTGATGTCAAGCAAGTTGTCCGATGTACTCTGGTTCGCGTCATGTCAAATAATTGCCTCAGGCAAGGTCCAGCAGTAGGTCCTGCATTCCATCAAGTCATTCACCGATGGTGTACTTGCCAAGTACTCTGTATAGATATTGATAGTTGTAGTTGGTATACTTTCCCTGTCGCGTATAATATCTCTAGTAGCGCGGTCAAACTTTCTTGACTTGGTGGGGCGGAGCGCTACCGCGCGCTACCGCGCTCCTTAATGCAAACGGAGCACTTACCCTCGGGTTTACAAAGGTTGACTCTCTGTTGGTTCATGGGCGACGTTTTATGTTGGGCTCCGACTCTAGGTAAGTACCTACCCCTCTTATGGATTGAATAAGTCCCATGGCTACACTGAGAAACAAATTAGGGTGCCATAAGTTAGGGTGGAAGAACTCTATTCTTGGGTAATTTTCCCTGATTTAGGCTGTTGGAGTGCTATATAAGTGTAAACTGTCGAGCTTCTTGATATATGTATGGTTCCGTCTTAGAGTTTCGGAACCCAGTCAGTTTAAGGATAAGGATTGGGATTAAGGATAAGGAAAAAAGCCTAAAAAATGTCAACATGTAACCTCGAAATACAGACACTGTAAGTTCAAAATTTTGTGCCAAATCAGCTGAACAAGTTTTGAATTTGAACATGAAATAATGTACCCGGACATCTCTTTCTGAATGCTCAGTCTAGCCTTTTCCAGTGAGTTTGATTACTTTTACTCTACAACTCTACATAACTTTGCTTGGGTATTTTATTTGAGATCTTGGGCGTTTTGCATACAGTTCTTGCGCAGAAACTCAAAATGTCTCACAACGTGAAACTGTAGACTGTTGGGCGTATTTTGAAATGAATAGGCGAAAAGTCAAAAACTTTCACAAATATAGGTTAGGTACAACACAAAAACTAAAGGAATTTTAATTGTGGTAAAGCATGAATGCTTTTGTCACAAATGTCTTTCCCTGCTTAATACACTACGCTAAATTTTATGACTCACTTGGACTCGAATCACCAACCCCCAGTCCACCGCGCCTACTGCTGAGGTTGGTTTCACAAATGAGCAGTGACTGTTGTTACTGTAGGGTTAGGTGAAGCACAAGAACTTTCACAAATGCAGGGTTACGTAGAAGACAAAACCTTTCATGTATGTTAACAACTTTTCCAATTTTCTCTTTCATTGCAGGATGCCAGGAAAGCTGCGTGCGATACAAGCCTGGTCACTGCCACAGGGAACATGGAGCCCATCGGCAGGATACAGATGCGAACCAGGCGAACCTTACGCGGGCATCTGGCCAAGATCTACGCCATGCACTGGGGCTCCGACTCTAGGTAAGTACCTACCCCTCTTATGGATTGAATAAGTCCCATGGCTACACTGAGAAACAAATTAGGGTGCCATAAGCTAGGGTGGAAGAACTCTATTCTTGGGTAATTTTCCCTGATTTAGGCTGTTGGAATGCTATACAAGTGTAAACTGTCGAGCTTCTTGATATATGTATGGTTCCGTATTAGAGTTTCGGAACCCAGTCAGTTTAAGGATAAGGATTGGGATTAAGGATAAGGAAAAAAAGCCCCAAAAAATGTCAACACGTAACCTCGAAATACAGACACTTTAAGTTCAGAATTTTGTGCCAAATCAGCTGAACCAGTTTTGAATTTGAACATGAAATAATGTACCCGGACATCTCTTTCTGAATTTTCAGTCTAGCCTTTTCCAGTGAGTTTGATTACTTTTACTCTACAACTCTACATAACTTTGCTCGGGTATTATTTGAGATCAAGAAATAACTTGAAATTCATGAGATGAGGTACTTATACTGTCTGTATTCTGTTATGTGGTGAATATGGAAATATGGCGTGTGTATTGACGTAGTGCCTATCCCTGATAATGAGATTCATATTATTATCATTAATTAATGATCACGTTTATTATTATTATTTTATCATTGGTACCCACTTTGCTTGCCATACCTATACAGACCTATTACTGAACATTACTGAAGACTATAGGGAGTTTTAGCCTATAAACTTTTGGATCTCGTGATGCTGAATTGCGGAATATTGGTTCCTAAAAAAATCATGCAAACCCCTTCAGAGATTCCCCCCAAAAAACTCCTTAAATGAGTTAGAAAAGTGGTTCAGATTGAAGAGCGAACTTTAGGAAACCTTACCTTTTTAATGAAGCAAAATATTTGAAATTTAAAGGTTGATTTATTTTAACGTTAACGTTTAAATCGTTGATTTCACTATTTAAACGTTTTCTGTATCTGTACCTACCTATATCAATACATATTCTTGTCTGCTAAAAGTCTCCACTCGACTTACACGAGTACACACATATACTGCGGGGAATTGATTATAAACATTACAGTGATAATACCGGGTCTTGATAAATTGGGCGTTTTGCATACAGTTCTTGCGCAGAAACTCAAAATGTCTCACAACGTGAAACTGTAGACTGTTGGGCGTATTTTGAAATGAAAAGGCGAAAAGTCAAAAACTTTCACAAATATAGGTTAGGTACAACACAAAAACTAAAGGAATTTTAACTGTGGTAAAGCATGAATGCTTTTGTCACAATTTTTTTTCCCCTGCTTAATACACTACGCTAAATTTTATGACTCACTTGGACTCGAATCACCGACCCCCAGTCCACCGCGCTAACTGCTGAGGTTGGTTTCACAAATGAGCAGTGACTGTTGTTACTGTAGGGTTAGGTAAAGCACAAGAACTTTCACAAATGCAGGGTTAGGTAGAAGGCAAAACCTTTCATGTGGGTTATTAGTTTTTGTCAAGGCAGGGAGGTTTGCCAAGTAGAAATGATAAAAAACTTGACTGCAAGCTACATAAAATTGTCGTATACCCAGGTAGTAATATTAGTAACGTGTCTGCACTGTCTACTACGTTGCATACTGATGTGTAGTAACCAGAGGAATTTCTACTACGTTGCTTAAAACCACTTGGACTGCCAAAACTACTAACAAGAATAGATTATTCCTCAGTTATACTGCTGAATAAAGTGGTACAGTATTGATCTGTTAATATAAAGGGACTACTTGTCCTAATTCGGTAGTCTAAATATAAAGCACTATACTACTAGGATGGGACTGAAATGTCCCTTTACCCTCACAGTCTAAATAAGGTCCCGTTAATTGGTGCATGGTTCGATTCTAGTCAAGTTGTACAATTTAGTGATTTCTTAAAATTTGGAACGATCTTTGTGACAAGCACTGGTGATTAAAACGTTTAAAACTCCTTCAAGTACCTAAAACGTCTTTTACATATAATGATATGTATTTATCCATTGTTTTTTTTTTTTTTTTACTTCTGCGGAATAAAACTTACTTACTTTTCGTTAGATAGGAAAGGTTTCTTAGGGGTGTAAGGATTTCTAGGGATTTGATAGAAGGAACTGTAACAACGGAGGTCTCATTGTCCCTAAATGTTTTTTATATACTTATATTGAAAATTGGGTAAGGAATGATCTAATTGTGAATGTCCCAAACATTTGTAAACAACAACACATTGAAAATACTCATATTCAGGGGTCGGTCGATGAGTCTCAAATAAGACAAATTGTCTATTTATTGTGGTGCGAACGTCTTATTAAAATTCCTCATTTTTTGAGCATCCTGTGATATGTATCATGTAAGAGTAGAGCAGTGAAGTAACATCATCATGTTTGTGTTTTGGGTGGGTCACACACGCATCCACACCCTTTATCTGGGCCAAATCACACTACTGACCCCATCATCAGTTAGGGAATAGGAAAGGGCGAGAATAAAAAACGTAACGGGAAAGAGGATTAACATTCATAGAAAGGGTATGGAGGAGGGGAGGGAGGAAGGAAGGAAGGTAGTAGGTATCATATGAGGGAAGAAAGTAGAAAACTCCTTCAAGTACCTAAAACGTCTTTTACATATAATGATATGTATTTATCCATTGACTGTAGGTTCTGCATAAAAGCTTGCAATTACTCATAGCATTGGTTTGATAGCGTAGACTCCTCTCACCTATACATATTGTACATTATGATTATAATGTACTGCCGCCTAGTAGGTAGTAGGTACCTAGTTACCTACTGAACTCAAGGCAGGAAATCAGCATTGGCTATTTATCACTTACCATTAGGAGCCTAGTGTTGTGCTTCTCAGGAAGGACCTCATGTTGCAAGACCTTGGTTCTAATCTGAGCTGAAATGCAAATGCATGAGAACAGCATTGTGAGGACCTACCTATTTGCCTAATCATTAGAGGAAATGCAACACAATAACAGAAAAGTAGTGTGAGTTGTTGACTTTGATTCTTGATTTTTCGTCAAGGAAATAGAAAAATTTCACTCAGAGGCCCCTCTTTCAAGTAACCATTGAATATACTTAGGCGGCCCGTGGTAGCAAGTGTGGTTGCGCTATTACGGCCAAAGAGGAAACAATCAAGGAACCTTACCTCTGTGCGGATAATAAAATATATACCTATGATAGAGAAGTTGGTGGCTGTGTCACAGGTCACAATCTAGTGCTCAGAACGCTTCGTCTAACGATGTGAGCGATTCTTCAGAACTTCTCAGATAGAGTGATTCGTCACTAAAGTTGTACCTGATTCACTCGACCTCTTTACGGAAAGTTCACCGAAAATCACTTAGTAATTCTGTACAGTGTGCATTTTTCCGCCTATGATACACACATGTAGGGCTAGAAGAGATTGTGGAGTGTTATTGGGCTGTTATTAACTTGGACGAGGAGAGTCTATTTATAAAATTCTTATCATAAATCACGTTCGCATATTCATATAGCGTGTGTATTCATTCATCTCTGCGCCTATTGGCTTTTCGTTTCTCTCGGATTTTTTTCTCCCAGCCTCTCTTTCTAGTCTTCTCTTCTCTTGAACTTTACTTGTAACAGATCACTTGGACTTGTGTAGCAATGTAGGTGGTTCCGAATTAATGAAAGTAGAGGGGTCGAACATGTAAAATCTGGATATTCCCGTCTTCCATAAACGTAACAGGTACCTCATTTATACTTCTGTGGTGGGAATGAAAAGTCCTGTACACCAACAAGTTGAGAAAATAATGTTTGGAGCTCTAAAAAAAAAACTACTTCTGAAAGTCCACTAAAAAACTAGAAGATTTAAAAACCCACAAAGCACTCAACTCGATTTTTAAAGAGCTAGAGATTCTACCATTCTACTAAACAGATGTGTGGGCATCTCTAAACTGTCTATATCTAGGCTTGACATAACCTGACTATTTTGGAGAACACTTTATGTGATTAAAAATAGATCATAACACACTAATCCTCTGTGTACACTGTAGGTACATGTTCATGTGTAGAGTTGTGTACATAGACACGTACGAGAGTGCCTAGGCATTACACCACATTTTGGTGAACTTATACCGAGATAATGAAATTGGATCACCAAATACATGGCAGGCATGTTCAGTCTACATTGTATACCTATGTACATCTGCAGTTGTGTTCAGGTAGATGGGATCCTTGTTTGAGCCCCGTCTGTATGACTAAGATCGAATTAGGGATATCTGATTTTACTTTTTACTCTGACTCCTTGATTTGACTGCCACTGACCATGGATTTATCCTTTGTAACATGGATTTATCTTGGAAGTCTTGATTACGTATGTTGTCCCGCAAAAGTGCATTTTTGGCTCATCTCTCTTTCTCTCCCTGACACACTAATCCTCTGTGTACACTGTAGGTACATGTTCATGTGTAGAGTTGTGTACATAGACACGTACGAGAGTGCCTAGGCATTACACCACATTTTGGTGAACTTATACCGAGATAATGAAATTGGATCACCAAATATATGGCAGGCATGTTCAGTCTGCAATAGTCTACATTGTATACCTATGTACATCTACAGTTGTGTTTAGGTAGATGGGATCCTTGTTCGAGCCCCGTCTGTATGACTACATTCATGATACCCCTTTCTACTGTCTCCTTGATTTGACTGCCACTGATCATGGATCTATCCTTTGTAACATGGGTTTATCTTGGAAGTCTTGATTACGTATGTTGTCCCGCAAAAGTGCATTTTTGGCTCATTTCTCTCCCTCTCCCTCCCTCTCCCTCTCTCTTTTCGAAATCTTGTAATCTATATGTATATCTAACAAAGTTGGTAAGGCCCCACGCGATTCTCTCGATTTTTCTTACAATTGTTTTTCTCATTTCCATGCACGCCGCTCAGATCTGAGGAAAGCTAACCCCTTTGTTGTCCCGCATAAATTATATTTATCCCGGCCCGTTTGTTCTTGAGTTACAGAAATCTAGTATCCGCTTCTCAAGACGGCAAGCTCATCGTGTGGGACAGTTACACCACAAACAAAGTCCATGCGATCCCACTCCGGTCCAGCTGGGTCATGACTTGTGCCTACGCCCCGTCCGGGAGCTTCGTTGCCTGCGGGGGATTAGATAATATCTGCTCTATATATAGGTAAGTCGATCCTCGGACTTTTGTCCAGCCAGGAAAAGGTTCATCTGCTTCATGACTTGTGCCTACGCCCCGTCCGGGAGCTTCGTTGCCTGCGGGGGATTAGATAATATCTGCTCTATATATAGGTAAGTCGATCCGCGGACTTTTGTCCAGCAAGGAAAAGGTTCATCTGCGCTTTAAGTAAGTGAAATCACGGGCTTTGTCCAACAAGGAAAAGGCGTAAGTATCTACTCTTTAGGTAAGTCAATCCGCGGACTTTTGTCCAGCAAATAAAAGGAGGAGTAACTCTTTAGGTAAGTGGAAGGTGAATTCACGGGCTTCGTCCAATGTCTAGCCAGGAAAAGGCGTATCTACTCTTTAGGTAAGCCAATCCATGAGATCTTTGTCCAGCAAGGAAAAGGTATAGCTGCCCCAGTTATAGATAAGTAACTCCACAGGATATTTGTCCCGTAGAGAAACGGTGTGTTTGGTACTTTGGTCCCAAACCCCTTTTCCTAGGTGAATTAGGACCTTGTCTGAAAAAAGGCCATGTATGGATTGGGTCCTACGAAATCAATTATTCTCCAATGGCTAAGTCTCGCCTGATGTGTGTCCACACTGTAAACTGCAGTGTATATGCACCCGACTCTAATAGATCTTCCTAATTACCTAAAAATATATTTTTCCTTATTTTTCTCTCCGTTTTCTCCCATAGTTTTCCCTAAACAATTCGGACGGACATAGGTATTTACCTGCACAGTCCATATTTCCGTTTTATATTTGGAAATATTTGCGTTGGAAAATAAACTAACACGTGTTAAAGGTGTGTCCACACATAGTCGACCGGCCGTCGATCGATATCAACTGAACCGTCCACACTGCCTCGACAACATAGATTCACCTCGTCGATCGACAGTGTTTGGACACACCTTTTGTAACTCGTGTTGTGTTGACTTGTGTAGAAGAATCTGGTAACTCTTCTTTGTGTTGACTATTTGCAGTTTAAAAACCCGCGAGGGTAACGTACGCGTATCAAGAGAGTTACCCGGGCACACCGGCTATCTGTCATGCTGCCGATTTCTAGACGACAACCAGATTGTGACCAGCTCCGGGGATATGTCCTGTGCTTTGTGGGACATTGAAACCGGACAGCAGTGTGCATCCTTCATAGGTAAGTCCACTAATAGGTGCCCTGTGCATCCTTTATAGGTAAGTCCACATTCAGTCCGATGGTCCGAGCAATACTAAACATTAGTCCGGGAAAATGGTTCGCCGGACCATTTGAAGTTGAACTCTGAAGTTCAGCAACTTTTCACGTGCTTGGTATTCGGATGGGCAACCATCTGGGCAATAATGCGTTCCTGGATTTTCCCGGCCCCAACCAGGATAGGTGAGGTTAATGTCATCAAAATATCATTTTCGAAAAATTTCGTGTTCTTATGTTCGCCACATAAATTAAAATTTGATCTTTGATTTTCGGTCTTTTTTTCGGTTTTCTGTATACAACCCGGTCTTTAGCCCATATAACCGGAGAAGTTTTCGGTCTATAGTTCTATACAATATACAATAACCGCATGGTTCTAATCTCCATCTCTCTCTCCCTCTCCCTCCCGTGCAGGTCACACAGGCGACGTGATGTCTCTCTCGCTCGCTCCAGACATGCGGACCTTCGTGTCGGGTGCATGTGATGCATCGGCCAAGCTATGGGATATACGAGATGGCTCCTGTAAGCAAACGTTCCCGGGACATGAGAGTGATATCAACGCCGTCACTGTAAGTACTTACTCGTGGTTAACGTTTTTTTTTTTTTTTTTACTTCTGCGGAATAAAACTTACTTACTTTTCGTTAGATAGGAAAGGTTTCTTAGGGGTGTAAGGATTTCTAGAGATTTGATAGAAGGAACTGTAACAACGGAGGTCTCATTGTCCCTAAGTATATATTTTTTTATACTTATATTGAAAATTGGGTAAGGAATGATCTAATTGTCAATGTCCCAACATTTGTAAACAACAATGAAAATACTCATATTCAGGGGTCGATCGATTAGTCTCAAATAAGACAAATTGTCTATTTATTGTGGTGCGAACGTCTTATTAAAATTCCTCATTTTTTGAGCATCCTGTGATACGTATCATGTAAGAGTAGAGCAGTGAAGTAACATCATCATGTTTGTGTTTTGGGTGGGTCACACACGCATCCACACCCTTTATCTGGGCCAAATCACACTACTGACCCCATCATCAGTTAGGGAATAGGAAAGGGGGAGAAAAAAAAAACTTAACGGGAAAGAGGATTAATATTCATAGAAAGGGTATGGAGGAGGGGAGGGAGGAAGGTAGTAGGTATCATATGAGGGAAGAAAGTAAGAGTAGAGCAGTGAAGTAACATCATCATGTTTGTGTTTTGGGTGGGTCACACACGCATCCACACCCTTTATCTGGGCCAAATCACACTGCTGACCCTATCAGTTAGGGAATAGGAAAGGGCGAGAAAAAAAAACGTAACGGGAAAAAGGATTAATATTCATAGAAAGGGTATGGAGGAGGGGAGGAAGGAAGGAAGGTAGTAGGTGTCATATATAATGTACATTTGTATAAGTAAAGATTATTATACCTACATCATAATATGTAAATTAAGTTTATTCATTGCAACTTTGATATCCTTTGATACCAAATGAACACAACGATCTTGAGTAACACGCACAATTTATTTTCTCAGTTTTCCATTAGTATTACCTAGGTTCCGGAAGAGAGAAAGTAATAGGTATCATATGAGGGAAGGTAGTAGGTATAATATTAGGACGAAGGAGAAATATAGGACGAACTGAATACAGGAGGAGAAATACAAAAGTTTAGGTGTGGTTAGACACGGAAGAGAGAAAGTAATAGGTATCATATGAGGGAAGGTAGTAGGTATAATATTAGGACGAAGGAGAAATATAGGACGAACTGAATACACGAGGAGAAATTGTTCAGAGTAGGGAAAAAAGTTTAGGTGTGGTTAGACATTGACAACTGCTGTTGGATAAGTATTTAATCTACAACAGTACCTCCCGGGAATATAAAAATCTAAATTATGAATTATTTGTGGTGAAGCTGAAAGCCTCTTAACAATTTTCGAGAATATCACAGCATTAACAACTGCCTCCTTTACTATTAGTTCCTTTTTACGGTCAATATATTTTCTCTGGTAATGCCGCCACTTTGCTCGTAGGGATGTGGCGACCCCATCGACCAGATGTTACATCTGCAGATAGCCTGTCACTGGTGAAAAGTCCTAGGCGGATGATTCAAGCGGCTGTCTTATCAGTAGACATTAACTGCTGAACTGGTTCTCCAGGTTGGGAGTTGATCTTAGGGCTAACCACTCGATGTTGTAAAACGCCCTGCGGGTCGCTACTCATTCAAATCAGCTAGTCACCTGTCTTCACGAGGCTGAGTGCACCCTGAATACCAAGCATAGCATAGAACCGAAAAAACTGCATTAAATGATTGTTAGTGTTGTTGTTTTTGTTAACGTTTATGTCTACATTTCAATCTTCCTCCTCCAATCCAAGACACGAGGCTGAGTGCACCCTGAATACCAAGCATAGCATAGAACCGAAAAAACTGCATTAAATGATTGTTGGTGTTGTTGTTTTTGTTATCGTTTATGTCTACATTTCAATCTTCCTCCTCCAATCCAAGGCACGAGGCTGAGTGCACCCTGAATACCAAGCATAGCATAGAACCGAAAAAACTGCATTAAATGATTGTTGGTGTTGTTGTTTTTGTTAACGTTTATGTCTACATTTCAATCTTCCTCCTCCAATCCAAGGAAAGCAGCTTTTTCAAGGAAAGGAAATTCAATAATAATTGTGTTTTTTGATTTCAGTTCTTCCCGAACGGCTGGGCGTTCGCCACAGGCTCGGACGACGCCACGTGTCGCCTGTTCGATATCCGCGCGGACCAGGAACTTGCCATGTACTCGCACGATAACATCATCTGCGGCATCACGAGCGTGGCCTTCTCCCGGTCTGGCCGTCTCCTATTGGCTGGCTACGATGATTTCAACTGCAACGTGTGGGATTCGATGAAAACCGAGCGTGCAGGTGAGTGCCCTGTAGGACTCTGGAATATTAGATTTGATGGAGATGGGTAACATTTTCAATAAATCGAGGACCATTATTGGACACTTGCAAATTTTGATGAACATGTATGTATGTATGTCTCTTTGAAAATGGGGAATTTTCTGACAATATGTATTTTATATCTTTGTTTGTTGACTAGTTACTTTTCACTCCACGCGCAGAAAAAAAGTACCTCCGAGCGTGGCCTTCTCCCGGTCTGGCCGTCTCCTATTGGCTGGCTACGATGATTTCAACTGCAACGTGTGGGACTCGATGAAAACCGAGCGTGCAGGTGAGTGCCCTGTAGGACTCTGGACTATTAGATTTGATGTAGATGGGTAACATTTTCAATAAATCGAGGTAACATTTTCAATAAATCGAGAATTTTGATGAACATGTATGTATGTCTCTTTGAAAATGGGGAATTTTCTGACAATATATATTTTATAACTTTGTTTGTTGACTAGTTACTTTTCACTCCACGCGCAGAAAAAAAGTACCTTATGTCAATATTGCGGGGTAGGTCGTGGAATATTTCTAACTCTAATGACATGGTTTTTGTATTGCAGGAATCCTGGCAGGACACGACAATCGTGTAAGTTGCCTCGGTGTCACTGAGGATGGAATGGCAGTAGCTACTGGCTCCTGGGATAGTTTCCTGCGTATCTGGAATTAAGCAGAATATATATCACTCCCCCCACATCACTCTTTTTTTTTCGTTTTGATTTTCAAATCCCCCTCCCCTATTCTCCCTACATTGCGGGAGAACAACAATGAAATTTTTGTAGGTACTCTCGCAAAAGTGTATGAAATAATTTCTTTCGGATCAAAAAAAGTACTTTTTCTTTTTTGTCCCCCACGATTTTCCGTTTTCGGGAAAGTAACTTCATTGTATAATTATTATGATTCAAAAAAAGTACTTTTTCTTTTTTGTCCCCCACGATTTTCCGTTTTCGGGAAAGTAACTTCATTGTATAATTATTATGATTTTTTTTCTTCTCGAATTCAAAGATTGAACTTTTTTCGTTCGATCTGATTTAATTATAATTTTCGTTTTTTGAATGCAAAGTTGCTAGCTCTATTGCGTATATTTAGTAGTTTTATCTTTCTAGTCACCAGTTGAAGCATACTAAGGGGACCATCATGTTATTACGTCTAGCCATCGCTAGAGAGCGTTAGTGGTTTATGACGTCACTAGCCTTCATATTAAAGTGAACTTTTCGTTTTAAGTTCACGCCGTTTTCCACAATTCTCAATATAGCAGCACGGTTCGAAAGGAAAGTTCTGAATTCCGTGCAGATTTAGTGTAAAGCTAGCTAATCAAGTTGTGTGTGTGTGGGGTGTCTCTTACCCCCTGCCTGCCTCTGTCTGTATTTATGAGAGATCTCAATATAGCAGCACGGTTCGAAAGGAAAGTTCTGAATTCCGTGCAGATTTAGTGTAAAGCTAGCTAATCAAGTTGTGTGTGTGTGTGGGGTGTCTCTTACCCCCTGCCTGCCTCTGTCTGTATTCATGAGAGAAGAAGAAGAAACGTTTAGGGATAAAACAATGATTTCTTATAAATTCTTCTTTTATTATTTATAAATTATCTTCGTCATCATAATGCCCTCGCCCTATTTGAATTGAAAACTTGAATCAAGTTGAAGTTCATATTTATAGGGGGCTGAGATTATTTTATGTGAAAATTATTCAATTCGACTATTTGAATTGAAAACTTGAATCAAGTTGAAGTTCATATTTATAGGGGGCTGAGATTATTTTATGTGAAAATTATTCAATTCGATTTTAAAAGAATATAAACACAATCTCAACCGTTTTTCTGGTTGAATAACATACAATTGCTAAAAAATTGAAACATGTACAAATTTATACAAAATAATAGTCAAACTCACTTTATATTAATTCTCTCTAAACTAAACTTATCAATCAACGTTTCCATCGTAGTATAAAGTATTTTTGTTTTTAATTTGAATCAAATAAGTAAGAATTCTATATTCTATTAACATTTTGAACTTGTAACCCATGTTCAACAAATCCACAACGAAGGCTTTTGTTTTGCCTCACTAGTTTTTATTTGTATGTTGTTTTTAAACACTGCCTAAAATAAATAAATACACGTTTAATTTTAATTTTTAAATTAAAAATAAAAATCAAAATAATTCCTTCCTTTCTATTTTGTATTATTTTGCGTTGCGAATTATGATGAACAATCAAAACGCTGTTTGTACTCAATTCAGCATCTCCATATAATTATCTGAGTTGAGACATATGTTTGCTATTTACTAACATGAACTTGTTTAGAATCTGGCAACTTCCTCCAATATAGATCAGTCTCAATTCAGAACTAAACAGAATCAGACTATACATTCTAGTACATTATGAGCAGTGTCATCACAGTTTAACTTGAAATCTGCCCTGCTTGAAAAAACATCTGCCAATGCCCTTTCTCTTCTCAATGAATTAATTTAATCAGGATTATCTGTCTAGAGGAGCAAAAGGGTTCCATGGCAGAAGTTTGGATAAGAAATTGATTTCTTTTCCATATTATTGTTCACATTTTGCTTCCGCATCTACTCAGATAGAGGAAGCATTGTTAAACAGAATCAGACTATACATTCTAGTACATTATGAGCAGTGTCATCACAGTTTAACTTGAAATCTGCCCTGCTTGAAAAACATCTGTCAATGCCCTTTCTCTTCTCAATTAATTTAATTTAATCAGGATTACCTGTCTAGAGGAGCAAAAGGGTTCCATGGCAGTTTTTTGAAGTTCAAAGTTTTGGATAAGAAATTAATTTCTTTTCCATATTATTGTTCACATTTTGCTTCCGCATCTACTCAGATAGAGGAAGCATCACTTGATTTTTTCTTCTTTCTCAAAAAGCAGAACCGTTCAAAGTTTTGTTATGAAATTATGATTTACCGTGTATTTATACCAAGATGGTAATATTACTTTTTCCAATATTACTTTCAACATATGAAATACATACATCTTACTTCACTTTGGATCTTGATAGAACCAAATTGGTCTATCTTACTCTCACTGTATGATTAATACTTTATTAATTTTACACATCTCACTTCTTGAATGTCGTTTTCATTACGTTAGTGATTGAATAAGTCCGTAGTATATGCTGTATATGGTATTCTTGTGTATGTGTATGTTACTTGTACTTTGGCAACTTCTCCCAGTACAATTAAAAAGATCAATTTCAAATAAAGAGCACAAATATATCACTCCTTGTAGTGATGACATTTGTCATATTAATTACACATTTTTATTAGAATGGTCCATAATTTGCCAAAATCAATTCCTGGCGTCATAACAGATTATCTTAATGTTCGATATGTCCTAAACGTGAAGAGTAATACATCTGCATGAAGGGTTTTCCTTCACATGAACCGAAAGTGGAAGAGTTTTTTCGACAACAAAAGATTTCCAAAAAGAAAACGGCATTCAAGACAAACGACGAAAAAATATATCTTATAAATATATAAAAAATATCTTTAAAGAATAAATTAAAAAGAAAACAAAAATACAGCAACGCCATGCGCTTTTGGTGTATTTCGGTTTTCCCGTTTTGTGCTAAATAAAAAAATATATATACATAATATTATTATAGTTATATATAAAACACACACATGTAACGTTGATAGAAGCAGCATTGGAGAGAGACAGAGTGATCCTCTGTCTCTCTCCGGGCTCAGACAACATGCTCCTTGCATCAACGTTATTATCATTTTGTCTCTTTTTATTTATTTATTTTGTGTAAGGATCTTTTTTATTCTCTGTGTTTTAATTTCATTTACTTTCGGTTTTTATTGTTTTTACAATTTTACGTTCTACATATTTGACCACATAAACAACAAAAAACATTATACCTACTCTTATCTTGTCTTCTATTATAAATTATAATAGTATAAAGAAGATCCTTGGATGTTTTTACAATACTTTTCACACTCACACCATTCTCTCCCTCTGTATTATATTTTTGTTGCTTCACTTCTCCCTTTCTTCTTTCCTAACCTTTTTTTTTCAGTTCAATTTCCTCTTGCGTTTTAATTTCTCTCCTCTCTTTTCCTCCTATATTCTCTTCTTATTTCTCTTTCCTTGATTGTGTTTTATGCCTCGAAAGGTTTTTTTTCTATCGGGATTTTTTTTTAGCTACAAATTGCTTGACGAAAAAAAAGTGCAGCTTAAAACGAAGTAAATCTTATTATTCTTATTGTTATTTTTTTCATTATTATTTATTTTCGAACGTCCATTGTTTCCCAAGATGTGAATGGTAGGGGATCGGAAAATCCCCGATGACGTCACATCAAATGTCCCGAGCAAAGCTCCCTCGCAGGCAACGCATTAATGTGTTTGTGCGCATACGTTTCTGCGCAGTTCTCCGCTCCTCCGCTAGCGCGCTTGCATAGTGGCGCTACCTAACGGACGAAAAAAACAACTGCGTAAAGTCTGACGTCACACATATTTGAACTCTTTCATTAGAACGGAAAGTAAAAATTGAATTTTCGACCTTTTACAGTTATTTTTTCGGAGTTTTGACCCCTCTTTCATTAGAACGGAAAATAAAAATTGAATTTTCGACCTTTTACAGTTATTTTTTCGGAGTTTTGACCTCAGATTTGAAATTTTCACAACTTTTTACATAGGAATCGACCATTTATTTATGATTTTTACCCATTTGCAACTGCTCCATTATGGTCATATGGTCACCCATCCCGGTAGCAATCACGCGCAACGTTCTTTAATTTCAGTGATCCATGGGGCACTGCTGTGTTCAACGTGCTATTGCCACTGGCTTACAAAGAAGATAACACCGACAAGCCCCCCCCGAAAAAATGGGAGGCTCAGAAAAAAAAAGAATAAAAAAATAAGGAGTAGGCAGAGGAAGAAGAATAACGAGGAGAAGTAGAAGACGATAAAAGACGATTAAATAACAATAAATTCAATAAAAATAGAGAAAGTGAGCTGTAAAAAAAGTTAATCTCAAGTTCATGCCCGCGGCATTCTCTGCCACTCAACATAAACTCAATCCCATACACAGACAACATTCACAGATATAACACAGGGATACTTGCTATGCTCTGGGGATGCTGGCTAGTTTAAGTATCAACACTGGTTGACGGGTTTGCTTGACTTACGGGTATGTAGTGATCATGTGGCGTATCTACATAGAAGATAAAGACCCGCCTGATTAAACAATAAAATAAATAAATTTCCGTCTTTGCTCTCATAAATTCGATTTTAAAACCTAGGGATTAGGTGTATATAACGTTTAATTTTGTGTTGACGCACCATAATAAATTAAAATAAATAAAATAATAATAATAGACTCTTGAGTGGAAGGCAACCACTAGGCGAGGTTAACGCCTTAGGCATTCTCTACCACCTAACCCTTAGAGCTCCATTATTATGTGGTCAAATTCTCAAATAGATGTTGTGGCGACCCCATCGACCAGATGTTACATCTGCAGATAGCCTGTCACTGGTGAAAAGTCCTAGGCGGATGATTCAAGCGGCTGTCTTTTCAGTAGACATTAACTGCTGAACTGGTTCTCCAGGTTGGGAGTTGATCTCAGGGCTAACCACCTAAAAATCACGTTTTCAAAATGGGTTAAATACTTGTAAAAAAAAAAAAAAAAATACTTGAAATTTCTGATGAAATCCCTACCAAGACGTGTATATGAAAAAATATCTACAAAAAGGTAAATAATGCTCCATTAAATTTAATTATAACATAAAACTATAGAATTATTCCAATGTGTATGGAGTGGACACATTGCTCTGACAGCAAGTATTCAGTACATACGTTTTATGAGTAAAAGTTTTATTAGGAACTTTTAAATTTAATTAGGTACATCACTTTGCAAACATAATAAGTACTCTAGCTTAGGTTACCTGTAGTAACAAAGCATAGATGCCGAACTCTGGTCCCTAATTGGTTGTAAAGTTTTTGGCTCCTTTACTTCCGCAGGGAACTCCATGTAATCTCTTTGATTACTTGAAAAGTGACGGAATCACTTTTCAAGTAATTGTTAGGTGCACGGTAAATCTAAACTTGTAAGAATCTAATATTATATTTGATTCACGTAACGGATTATATTTCTAGCTTAGGTTACCTGTAGTAACAAAGCATAGATGCCGAACTCTGGTCCCTAATTGGTTGTAAAGTTTTTGGCTCCTTTACTTCCGGAGGGAACTCCATGTAATCTCTTTTGTTAGGTGCACGGTAAATCTAAACTTGTAAGAATCTAATATTATATTTGATTCACGTAACGGATTATATCAATTTCCCCTGAGATTACAATGGAGGTGAGTTCTATATTTTGTGCTATTGTGAAGAGGTACACTTACGTTTAGAAATCTAGGGTGAAAATTTACATACTAAAAAACTCCTTAAAAGAGTTTTCAAGTCCGATTACATATAAGTCAAGATAATTTCGTCATATATAATGTACATTTGTATAAGTAAAGATTATTATACCTACATCATAATATGTAAATTAAGTTTATTCATTGCAACTTTGATACCAAATGAACACAACGATCTTGAGTAACACGCACAATTTATTTCCTCAGTTTTCCATTAGTATTACCTAGGATCCATTATGTCCCTTACTGTATAATCTTGCTCTGTTGTATCTTGTATCGCACATGATTATGTAATACATTGTAATACTTACGCACAAGGTATGAATCAAATTCTTGAGATTACGTTACGTTCTTGAAATATTGCATAGAATGAGGTCAGTTTTTGACGGGGGAGCTCTGTTGTATCGCACATGATTATGTAATACATTGTAATACTTACGCACAAGGTATGAATCAAATTCTTGAGATTACGTTACGTTCTCGAAATATTGCATAGAATGAGGTCAGTTTTTGACGGGGGAATAAAAAGACGCGTGCGAGGATAGTACCCACAGATTTGTGTTATCATCTTTCATTTATGTATACGTCAGTGATTATTGATTAATCATAAAAGTAATGATTATTGGAATAAAGTACCTTAAGAAAAATATTATCCACACTGGGAATGAAAATGTCATTTTGGGCGCCATTTTGTTTTTGGTTTTTCCCCTCCATCGTTTATCTCTTTATGATTTACTTCCTTTCGGACCTTTTGATCATATTATTTTCTATTTATTTTTTTCTGTGAATATTAAATATAATAATTATTTCATTTTGTTTTTTAAGTATAATTACATTTTGTAGTTTGATTATTATTATTTTTTCTTTTGTATCGTATCAGTCTTTATATTAAATTTACTATTATTGTATAAGTTTCAATAAAATACAACGTAAGAAATAAAAAAAGTCTCGTCGTGTTGTTATTTCTGTCGTTTTCTTCTTTATTTTAGGTTGAGGACATAAGCCACCTTGCTGGTATTCAGAGCTTAATTTTTCAAACTCAGTGGACTTGGCTTAGTATACCCCGTAATAGCCAAACATGATGCCCTAGAACCCCGAGATGGTCACCCGTCCAAGTATCAATTAAGCACAATGTTGCTCAACTTCAGTGATCCGTAAGAAATTTACGAGAGGAACATTCAACATGGACGGTTGAATTTGTTTGTATGAACGCCGTGAAACTATGTGGGTATGCAATGTGCACTACTAGAAAAAATTGTGTTAAAAAGTCTCGTCGTGTTGTTATTTCTGTCGTTTTCTTCTTTATTTTAGGTTGAGGACATAAGCCACCTTGCTGGTATTCAGAGCTTAGTTTTTCAAACTCAGTGGACTTGGCTTAGTATACCCCGTAATAGCCAAATATGATGCCCTAGAACCCCGAGATGGTCACCCGTCCAAGTATCAATTAAGCACAATGTTGCTCAACTTCAGTGATCTGTAAGAAATTTACGAGAGGAACATTTAACATCCACGGTGAATTTAGTTGTATGAACGCCGTAAAACTATGTGGTATGCAATGTGCACTACTAGGAAAAATTGTGTGTCGTCTTTCATTGGGTGAACCTTTCTTTCTACTGGAGAGGGAAAGATTTATCCACTAAGCCAGCCTAGTTAGGTTTGAGGTTGGTGTATCTGCGTTGTGAGAGCTAGGTCGCGGATTCGATTACCACCTGGTTCAGATTTTATTCTAAACAGATGAGGTTTTTTTTTTCTCGGACTCTTTCATCTTTGACTTCCACTTCTTCTTTCACTTCCTTCTTGTCTTCAACATTCTCTTTTTTAACTTCATCCAAATGTATTTCTTCTTTCTTGACTTCATCAATGTTTTCTTCTTTCTTCACTTCACTCTCTTCATTCATAATATCTACTTCTTCACTCTTCCCCTCGTCCATTTCTGCACTTTTCACTTCAGGGGTTTCCTGTTTCATTGCCTCCTCAGCTGCCTGCTGTTTTTCTCGCTCCAGAACGGACTGGAACGTAGAATGAAACACACAATGTTCATCTTGTACTGTTACGAGAACTGGATTGTTGCAGGTTGTGTTGTTGAATGGGGCGCCACACGCCCTGAATAGCACTTGGCGTTTATCCTGGAGGATCAAAACAGACCAATAGGTTTTAAACTAGTAGTTTTTATTGAAGTAGTACAAAAGTTGTTCTGAGTTTGTACTTGAATTAATGTAAAAGCCATCCCGAGTTTTTACTTTAACTTACTTGAATTAGGTTTTAAACTAGTAGTTTTTATTGAAGTAGTACAAAAGTTGTTCTGAGTTTGTACTTGAATTAATGTAAAAGCCGTCCCGAGTTTGTACTTTAACTTACTTGAAGTAGGTTTTAAACTAGTAGTTTTTATTGAAGTAGTACAAAAGTTGTTCTGAGTTTGTACTTGAATTAATGTAAAAGCCGTCCCGAGTTTTTACTTTAACTTACTTGAAGTAAAGTAAAAGAGCTACTACTGCTCCATTGTCAATGCCTCAGCTGGGATTGAACCCACACCCTCCTGTTTAAAATACGAACTTCACGACACCTACTGCCGAAAATCGGGAGAGTCATCATTTGAAGCTAGATATTAAAAGTAACATTGCTCGTAGGTTCCTGAATAACCACATTTCTGATAATGTTTAGGAAATTCTTCTTCACAATAATTCTCGAGAACGGTTTGGTAATTATTAACCTGTCGCGTATAATATCTCTAGTAGCGCGGTCAAACTTTCTTGACTTGGCGGGGCGGAGCGCTACCGCACTCCTTAATAAAATTTGGCACCCAAGTTCAACACCTCTAAAAAAACATCATTTGCTCAATATGCTATTGGGCTCAATCGGGCCTATGAAAGCCCTTTCTTAGGTCCAATTGTCTGAGCGAGTTCAATAGTTTACTGAACCATTGTAGAATTTTATAGTCCCCCTCGTAATTTTGAAGCAAAAATATTTGCTAGGGTAGGTAGTTCCTTTCTGGAACAGGCTCTTGAACTAAAACCCATCTTCAACATTTCAGTATCTTGACAGTGGTGATGAAATCTCCATCATTCAACTCACAGACATCCACTACGATCCGAAATACTTAGCAGGCAAGACCGCCCACTGTATTGCTCCCCTATGCTGTCGTGTTGATCAACCAAATGCTTCGTCAGAGACTGATAGGGCCTTCAACTGTCTCCTCAACTATTTCTTCCTCCACTGTTTCTTTCTCTACTTTCCCTTCCTTTAGTGCTTCTTCTTCTACTTTATCTATCCGGGTCTCATTTTCATTCAGAACTCTTTCATCTTTGACTTCCACTTCTTCTTTCACTTCCTTCTTGTCTTTAACATTCTCTTCTTTAACTTCATCCAAATGTATTCCTTCTTTCTTGACTTCATCAATGTTTTCTTCTTTTTTCACTTCACTCTCTTCATTCATAATATCTACTTCTTCACTCTTCCCCTCGTCCATTTCTGCGCTTTTCACTTCAGGGGTTTCCTGTTTCATTGCCTCCTCAGCTGCCTGCTGTTTTTCTCGCTCCAGAACGGATTGGAACGTAGAATGAAACACACAATGTTCATCTTGTACTGTTACGAGAACTGGATTGTTGCAGGTTGTGTTGTTGAATGGGGCGCCACACGCCCTGAACAGCACTTGGCGTTTATCCTGGAGGACCAAAACAGACCAATAGGTTTTAAACTAGTAGTTTTTATTGAAGTAGTACAAAAGTTGTTCTGAGTTTGTACTTGAATTAATGTAAAAGCCGTCCCGAGTTTTTACTTTAACTTACTTGAAGTAAAGTAAAAGAGCTACTACTGCTCCATTGTCAATGCCTCAGCTGGGATTGAACCCACACCCTCCTGTTTAAAATACGAACTTCACGACATCACTGAGGCAGGTCGTGCTTTTTTCATTCAGTGCTCTATGTCGTAGCATGCCCATTCCATAGTATGTTCCTTATCAGAAGTATCAGGTGATAAGAGACATACCTAATACTTCCCATTTAGGTGCTGGGTCAACACAAGACCTACAGAAAGTAGCCCATGTGCAAATTTTTTGTCAACTCTAAGAATCGAACCTTGATAACCAAACTCTGGGATATTTAAGTACTCACCCTAAGGATATGTCGTATGCAGAACTTGGTCAGTGGTACACATGTGCTAAAGCACCTCACTCCATCCTCCTGATGATGACATTTGTATGTTTTCCCCTTGTTTGGTGTTTTGGATGTGCTGGCTGTACGCTTCTCATGTTCCCTCTTAGCCAGTATAGTGTCCAGACGGTGCTTTCTCCCATATGCAATGAGAGCCTTGAGCTGACGATACTTCTTCATTTCTTCCAATGAGGTTTTCTTCTGACTGTGAATGCTACAGTAGAGTTATCTGTTTAGGATTGAGTTAGCCACGGGAAGGAATCGAACCCCTGATCTAGTGTTTACAAGGCAGGCGCTTCCTTCCACAAACTAGCTATTAGGTTGGCTCAGGTAATGGTTTTGATTTTCCGTGAAGGCATTTCCGGAAGGCAGGCAAATGTCTTTGAATTTCCGAATTCTTCACGTTTCGATGCTTTTCCCAGATTCTCACCATACTTCGTCCAAGGCCCTACATCCACCAGTTGGGTGTACGAATCTTTCATCCAGTATTGGGGATGGTCACTGCCGGAATCTGCAAGGCAGACGTTCCTCAAGGGTGGCTACTACAGTTTCCTGACAGAGAAGAACCTGAGGATTATTGTCCTCAATACGAATGTCTATCAGAAGTTGAACTGGTGAGTTTTGTCCGAGAGGAAGAAAGGGCTGTTATGTCTAATTGCTAGGGTAAAGGCCGATTCTGATCCTATATGTTTTTTCAGTTCGTTTCGCAAGGAATATCAGTTGGTCCCATTTTGAAGAAATTTGGAAGAAGTCTTCAATACGAAAAGGAAATTTTCTCACTAGATTTTGGGCACTATCGGGAGCGCTTAAAGAATTCTCAATTCTACATGTTAATTGAACAACTAGTTCTGTTACTAAGCATCCGAATATTGAAAAAAAAGTGTCTTATACATACTGTCTGAAAAAGGACTTGAAACTTTTATTTTAGGAAAAGGACCTAGTAATCAAGTAGGTAAGTTCCTTGGCATTTGAACAAAACTTTTATAAAATTCTCTGAAATTTCTCTTCCAATTCCAGGTGGAATGTGCTGTATCCCGTGGACCCAAATGATCAGCTGAGCTGGTTAGCAAGCACCCTATTAGAAGCTGAGAAGAATAACGAGAAGGTTCATATCCTATCTCATATCCCGCCTGGTAGTGAAGATACTATGCAGGTGTTCCAACGAGAATATAGGAAAATTATAAACAGGTATGTTAAACCATAAACCAGGGCCATTTACTTTAAGCTAGTGGAAATACTACACACGTAACGAGAATATAGGAAAATCATAGACAGGTAGGTATGTAGGTATATTGAGAAAAACCCCAATGTTATTTATTCTGCTTGATGATTTAGGTGCTTAAACAGGGGTAGGTAGGTACATAATCAGAGCAGATATGTAGGAATATTGAAAAATCGACTAGTATTAGCGAAGTAAAGAACTAAGGAAGCAATACTTGAAGACTGAACTAAGTATTCAAGTCAACACCGTTCTCCTATTTTTCATTGGCGACAAAGGTCAAGAGATGTAAGAGACTCCAATAGAGGTGCATCTACACTACAGTCGAAGTTGATTGACATCGACTGGAACCCATTTAAAGTGGATAAGACCGAAGGATTTTAGTAGCAGTTTTTAGGGTGGGTGGTACTTAACATGATATCAAAAACATGAACCTTCTTCCAACAGATTCGAGCACACAATCGCAGCTGAGTTCAATGGACATACGCATTATGAAGACATCACTATATTCTATGACAAGAACAACTCTAGCCGCGCTACCAATGTTGCTTATAACGGAGGAAGCATAACGTCCTACTACAATGTTAATCCTAACTATAGACTGTACAAAGTGGCGAGAGGAACCTGGGTAAGTTGGGAGGAAAAGCTTATTCTTAAAAATCCTGTAAAATGCCTTCACGTCGAAAGTTCAAGTCTTGTCTCAAACCTGCAATTTACTATTAATAGAGTGGGCTCGAGTAATTCGGGTAATAAAGGAGTTTTAGACACCATAAAAGCACTTCTTCTCCGTTTTGGTCACAAAGACTGAAGAGAATCACCTCAAATTAATGAAAAACACTGAAAATGCTCAAGTACAAAAGTGGACTAAAAAAATGATAAATTGGTTTGAATATAATCTTACAAATCAGGTTGGTAGTTCGGGTCCAATTCAAGTCATAAAATTAAGAGTAAGTAGTGTATAAATCGGGGAACTTGTGACAAGCATTGCTTAACACAATTTTAAATTCTCTTTTTCTACAGGAGGTAACAGATTTCGATTCCTACACGTACAACATTTCCAGCATAGTAAACGATTCTGAGCCTGACTGGATCAAGCTGTATAGTTTCAAGGAGGAATACGGGCTGGAATCAACAAGACCTAAATTTCAGCTTTCTAGGTGTTGTGGTTCTGGAGATAGAGCGATCAGTGTGTGAAATGTGAATGAGTGAATGGATCTTGATTTTATAAAATAAGATTATGAATATTTTAACTCACCTTCGAACAGAGTTGATACTTGGGTAGCTGTTAGCGGAGATGAATACTTTGAACATTTGACAAGGGTACCTATCAAAAGTTAATCAGATAGGTACCTATGTTACTTGAATGATGGATGACAATGCTTTGTTTGATAAATATTTCTAGTGAGTATTCTGAGTATGATTCAATTCAATTCATGATCAATGACGAAAATATTCAATTTAATTAATTAGGCATAGAAATTTGGAATAGTCAGCAATTTTTTTTTCTTTTGTGAGTGTTTATGGAAGCATTTTTTCCCCATAGGTATAAATACTTTTTTCTTATCCTGTCCTTCCTCTCTTCGATTTCGGGATGATAAAACCTCCATGGTTACAGTTTCCTCTATCAAATCTCTTATTTGAGTGGGAAAAAAATTCCAATACCAACATATTTTAACCCTTTCCAACCCTTTTTCCAGCAATCACTTGAAAGGCTCAAACAAGGAGAACTACGATGAAAAACGGAAAACCAAAATCCTCTATGTTACTTCTTCTTCCTCTAGCCTTGGTGGCTTGGTCACCGTTGTCTTCTTTATCTAGCTCTGTTATCTGGTATCAATGGCAACTTTCTTCTATCTAGGTACCTATTTTATATTTTCACTTCTATTCCTTATCCTTAAGTTTTCATTTTCACTTTCCTGGCTTTGTTTCCTTTTGGCTTTTCGCTTCGCTTTTCGATTTCGTTCAGTAAGTTCAGTTTTTTTTTTTTTTCTTTGATAAATGAGAAGTTGACCCTTTTTTGATTTCTGTTGAGATATGTGAAGTTTAATATTTTCCCCTCTTTTTACGTGCGCGTTAAAGATTCGCTTACATGATCAAAGATTCGTTTACTGTCAAACTTGAATCTGAAGAAACGATTTTAATCAATACTGTTTTAAGAATTAATTCTAGGTTTAAACCATTACCTATTAAAATTTTAAATTAAAAATAACAATATACCTATGTATTAGGTACCTACCTACTTATACCTAGGAAACAGACAATCTGGATTCATGAGCATAGCGGAAGCATTTATCAATGCTATCAAAGGGCTAAGGAAGAGATGATGCAATGACTATGTGAATACAGTCATATCCCTCAATGATTTCGATTCATACCGATACTATTACACAACCAAAGATGACAACAATGGACAAGAAAAAGAAGTGTCTAGTGTAACTAGCGCCAAGCTAGCTAGTCCATTCAGAATAGAACAGGTCACACCCATTCCCTAACTTGTAATAAGTATGAGTGTAGAAGTGTGGGTGTTTGTGATACTCTACTGTGTCATTTCATTGTCAACTCTGTATGATGAGATTGATGAGTTAGTGGAAGATTTAAATAGGACCTTGGAAAAGCTCGAGCATCTAAATGACAAATTGAATTCTGCAAATAAGAGATTGGAAAAATTCAGAGAAAGAATGGAATAAGTCTCTCAAAGATTGTAAGAAATCAAGAGAGAAATGTTCTAGTTCAATAGAGGATTGAAATATTTTTCAGTACCTAGTTTCTTCAATTCAAAGAGCATTGAAAAATTGTTTCCTGGTGATTAAAAAAACAAGTGGATGTTTTCACTGGCTCATCATACAAATAGGTAAGAAAATAATATCAATAATTGTATAGTGAACCCTCCTTCACAAACATCAAATAATAGACATAGGTAAGAGGAATTAAATTAAACTAATGATGATGAAATGACTATGTGAATACTTGTCCCTCGTTTAGTTCGATACTATTACACAACTAAAGATGACAGAAAGCAATCCATATGGAAAGAAGAATAAGAAGAAGTGATGGTTTAAAGAAGCATTCTGAGGCATCAAAGGACTAACAAAGAAGTGAATAAATCCATTTCTAATTCACGTCAACAAAGTCTCTAGTGTAGTGATATAGAAAGAAGAAAAATAAATAGAAAAAAACAACAAACTATGTATGGTATTTTTCTTACAAAACACAATTGTGTTATTCTTTTATTGTTTTTGACAGAAAGCAATCCATATGGAAAGAAGAATAAGAAGAAGTGATGGTTTAAAGAAGCATTCTGAGGCATCAAAGGACTAACAAAGAAATGAATAAATCCATTTCTAATTCACGTCAACAAAGTTTCTAGTGTAGTGATATAGAAAGAAGAAAAATAAATAGAAAAAAAAACAACAAACTATGTATGGTATTTTTCTTACAAAACTCAATTTTGTTATTCTTTTATTGTTTTTTTTTTTTTCTTCTTCTTCTTCTTCTTCTTCTTTTTTCAATTTTTATCTTCCTTTCCTTCTCTCCTTTTCCTCCAGTTTTATCAATCAATATGTACAATATGATCTTCCACATCTATCTCTACACTTTCTTCAACTGTCTCCTCAACTATTTCTTCCTCCACTGTTTCTTTCTCTACTTTCCCTTCCTTTAGTGCTTCTTCTTCTACTTTATCTATCTGGGTCTCATTTTCATTCCGAACTCTTTCATCTTTGACTTCCACTTCTTCTTTCACTTCCTTCTTGTCTTCAACATTCTCTTTTTTAACTTCATCCAAATGTATTTCTTTTCTCTTGTTTTCATCTCAACATTTCAGTATCTTGACAGTGGTGATGAAATCTCCATCATTCAACTCACAGACATCCACTACGATCCGAAATACTTAGCAGGCAAAACCGCCCACTGTATTGCTCCCCTATGCTGTCGTGTTGATCAACCAAATGCCTCGTCAGAGACTGATAGGGCTACGAAATATGGTCATTATGACAACTGTGATATGCCGCTCGATGTGATACGAAGTGCACTGGAGCAGATCAAGAAGCACAAGGTAGGTTCAGAACTCAGAGGTTCTGGGTTCGATATCGACGGGACACGAGGACGAAAACTTTCTGAATTTTCTGTCCCCGATAAATTTAGTTGGACTTAGAAGGTCGTGCCCTAATTCTGACCAAAAGGAAATTCAAACGTAGGTATCGAACTATCGACCTCTAGACTTTTGTTTCGGATATTTTGGGTTTAAACTCCACCCGGAGCCAACTTTTCTGACGAAACAAAAAAGAATTGATTCCGACATAATTTATTCTGGTCCATACTTATAGGTATTTTTGGAAATTTTCCGCGCAAAGACGATTCCTGAGTTGGGTACAACTTTTTTTTTATTTTTATTTTTATATATATAACACAGGGATACTTGCTATGCTCTGGGGATGCTGGCTAGTTTAAGTATCAACACTGGTTGACGGGTTTGCTTGACTTACGGGTATGTACTGATCATGTGGCGTATCTACATAGAAGATAAAGATCCGCCTGATTAAACAATAAAATAAATAAATTTCCGTCTTTGCTCTCACAAATTCGATTTTAAAACCTAGGGATTAGGTGTATATAACATTTAATTTTGTGTTGACGCACCATAATAAATTAAAATAAATAAAATAATAATAATAATAATAATAGACTCTTGAGTGGAAGGCAACCACTAGGCGAGGTTAACGCCTTAGGCATTCTCTACCACCTAACCCTTAGAGCTCCATTATTATGTGGTCAAATTCTCAAATAGATGAGGATAAAATTCCACTCGGTTCACCGTTTTCTGATGAACCGTTCCGGGGATATTCGCAATTATAAATTTTTGGACATAATATTTTACACATTTTCACATCCCTGTCAGTGGATTCTTTTTTACTTATTATTATATAAAAAAAAACTCTTCACACATCACTGAAGTTAAGCAACGTTGAGCGTGGTATCTGGTTGAGTGATCGTCTGGGCAATCAAAAGTCCAAATTCACACGTGTTGCTGGCTTTCCCCGGCCCCACTCAGGCTGAGTGAGGTTAATGTGAGAAGGCAGGTATCTTGTCGCCGAACGAAGGGTAAAGACCCTGTCACTAAAAATCTTAGCAGTTATACAGTGACCCACCTCTGTGACCGAGTGGTTAGAAGAACTGACTCTTAACTCGGAGGTGCTGGGTTCGGATTCCGGACGAACGGAAATTTGCTGACCAAACTTTTCTGTTCCCGGATAGACATGGATGTAAAAGAATATTACTTAGATAAAGTAATGCAAAAGCCGAGTTACTTTTTTTTTTTTTGCAAGTTATATCTATCACCCACCAAAAAATCACTTGTAAATGAGCATTGGATAGGTAATTTTTCAGCATTAGCCGAAGACCAAACCATACAGTAGTCAGGATGGATACTTACTGAACATGTTGGAGATTGAAGGTGGCAGAGGATCCACCAGTGAATTCCTCTGCATGCTGATTCTCCACAGCAAATACACGGACACAAATCGGAGCAAATTCCACACCTCGGCTGGGATCGAACCCACGCCCTCCTGTTTACCAGGCGAGCGTCTTGACCACTACGCTACCGAGGCAGGATAAAACCTAGGGTAGCCAGCGACAACAGAAAGGTCGAGTTTTACCACCGTGGATTGTCTCAGGATTGAGTTCAATCCGAGGTTGACCTAGGTATGTATAGGGAAATCCTCGTTTAATCTTAATCCCAAGTTGGTAAACCCCAGCATAAGTACATTGGATACACAAGTTGTCAACACATCACTGAAGTTAAGCAACGTTGAGCGTGGTATCTGGTTGAGGTCGAGTTTTACCACCGTGGATTGTCTCAGGATTGAGTTCAATCCGAGGTTGACCTAGGTATGTATAGGGAAATCCTCGTTTAATCTCAATCCCGAGTTGGTAAACCCCAGCATACGTACATTGGATACACAAGTTGTCAACGCATCACTGAAGTTAAGCAACGTTGAGCGTGGTATCTGGTCGGACTAACACTCCTCTGGTCGATTCAAAACAAAGACTCTGAAGAGCCTATACACATGGTAAGTTTTATGTATTAGCCAGCAGTGAGCGAATGCTGAATCCAGTTCCCAATGGATCACTGAAGTTAAGCAACATTGTACGTGGTTAGTATCAAGATGGGTAACCATCTGGTCAATCACATGCTGCTGGCTTTTCCAGACCCCACTGAGGCTGGGTGGGGTTAATGTGAGTAGGTGGGTAGCTTGTTTCCGAATTGTGGGTAAAAAACCCTTTCCCTAAGGTCCTTGGTGATTAAAAAAACCCATTTTGGAATAAAAAGAAAGAAACAACACTCCTCTGGTCGATTCAAAACAAAGACTCTGAAGAGCCTATACACATGGTAAGTTTTATGTATTAGCCAGCAGTGAGCGAACGCTGAATCCACCAGTTCCCAATGGATCACTGAAGTTAAGCAACATTGTACGTGGTTAGTATCTAGATGGGTAACCATCTGGTCAATCACGTGCTGCTGGCTTTTCCAGAACCCACTGAGGCTGGGTGAGGTTAATGTGAGTAGGTGGGTAGCTTGTTTCCGAATTGTGGGTAAAAACCCCTTTCCCTAAGGTCCTTGGTGATTAAAAAACCCATTTGGGAATAAAAAGAAAGAAAGTAAAAGGTCTACATTGTGTCACTCGTATTGACCATCTGATGAGGGACATACAATGGGTTGGACATGCTTCAACACAGATCACATGAGTCTATTGAGATAAATCGATTTGAACAAAGCAAGCTTCCTTGCAGGAGACACTAGTGCAATGCGTTCATGCCTATGTGTTTCTGCGCATTTCTTATATCTTGACATTACAACTCTTTGAACTTTTTCATTAGAATGGTTTCGGCATTTGAAGTTTCGAACTTTTAAAGACACTTTTTCGGAGATTTCCCTTTCGATTTGGATTTATCACAACTTTTTACACAGGAATCGACCTTTTTTTCATAATGTTTACCCGAATTCATATACTGTGTTACCTGTTACCTAAGCTATGTTTTATATTGATATTATTGCAGGCAATCCATACCAATGTTATCAGCATATTTTTGGACATTTTCTTTATGCTAACTGGATTTGGAGATGCATACCGTAAGTATTTACCTGTAAGCTTTTTGGCCTGCAAGTCCAAACACTGATGTGGGGGAAGATCGGAGGATGCTCCAAATTTTCGGAGTGGCCTACAGCAAAACAGAAAAATGAAGCCCTAGGGACCCCCTGAATACGGCCCTGAGTCAGAGCACGAACCATATCTGTTGAAGAAAAATTCGCCCCGGGCGGGGATCGAACCTGCCTGCAAGTCCAAACACTGATGTGGGGGAAGATCGGAGGATGCTCCAAATTTTCGGAGTGGCCTACAGCAAAACAGAAAAATGAAGCTCAAGGGACCCCCTAAATACGGCCCTGAGTCAGAGCACGAACCATATCTATTGAAGAAAAATTCGCCCCGGGCGAGGATCGAACCCGCGACCCAGCGCTTACAAGACAGACGCGCTACCCTCCAAGCTAACTGGACTGGCGCCTTCTTATTTATGTTGCCTTCTTATTTGACGTTTGAATCATGTAGATTATTTGTATTTTCATTCAATAAAATTTGATTGGCAATCAAGAGGCTGGCGCAAGATAGAGCAAAGTGGAGAGACATCATTGAAGAAATATAGAGCTACCTCCTCCCATAGAAGACGCAACCTATGATTACAAGACAGACGCGCTACCCTCCAAGCTAACTGGACTGGCGCCTTCTTATTTATGTTGCCTTCTTATTTGACGTTTGAATCATGTACATTATTTGTATTTCCATTCAATGAAATTTGATTGGCAATCAAGAGGCTGGCGCAAGGTAGAGCAAAGTGGAGAGACATCATTGAAGAAATATAGAGCTACCTCCTCCCATAGAAGACGCAACCTATGAATGAATGAAAATTTGATTTGATTTGTGCTTTTTCGTTTCAGGTTTGGGTGACTTGTTTTCATTTCTCATCTGCGTCATTCATTTCTTATTTTTTTTTTGTAATGGATGTCTAAGAAAGTAAGTAAGTAGGTCTATAAATGATCATTTTTTAGTAGAAAACCGGATATATTTTTTTTCCATAGTAGATGTCCTTATGTGAATCTAAGGATATTTTTGAAGGGCGCCCGGGCGTTTTCCAAGAGGAAGTTAACTCAAGGATTCCAATGTTTAGTGGAAAGACGAGAGTTATTATTTCTGGCTCTGAAATACTACTTGCCTTACAATTTATTGTCTGTTAATTTATATTTATTTAAACCTACATTGCCTTTTCATTTCAAGCCTGGATATAAAAATCAAACCTTTCTACTTTGCTATTAAGTTACAAATTTACAATTTTCTCTTTATATTTCTATGGGCTTCTTCTATTGCGAATTATTTAAAATTTGCCTTGTATACCAAAAGGTTATACATATAGATTGATGTAAGTATTGAACGAAGTCCCTTGTAGAATGCATTTTGGCGTTCGCGAAAAACACTTAGTTTTATTTATGTAGTTCTGTGAACTATACAGGACAGATTTGTACTGATTTTGAGTGTGTGTGAATACAGTGAATTGAGGAGAAACAATTTGAATTCATGACAATGTCCGCCTTGAACAAAAATATTCGGACCTTTCCCAAATTTCGCTATAATTTATAATATTTATATTGGAATTTTTTAATATTTATTGTCCTGTGTTGTGTACGTATAAAATTTGTGATGTACTTACTCAACTTACATGTTTAGCACTATGTAAAGTATTTCAACTCGTTATTTTATCTGTATGTATTTTTTAAATCGAGTTTATTAACGTATATTAATTTTAATAAATAAAATGGGATGTATCATTTCTTGCTCCGATTTGTGTCCGTGTATTTGCTGTGGAGAATCAGCATGCAGAGGAATTCACTCGTGGATCCTCTGCCACCTTCAATCTCCAACATGTTCAGTAAGTATCTATCCTGACTACTGTATGGTTTGGTCTTCGGCCAATACTGAAAAATTACCTATCCAATGCTCATTTACAAGTGATTTTTTGGTGGGTGATAGATATAACTTGCAAAAAAAAAGTAACTCGCCTTTTGCATTACTTTATGTAAGTAATATTCTTTTACATCCATGTCTATCCGGGAACAGAAAAGTTTGGTCAGCAAATTTCCGTTCGTCCGGAATCCGAACCCAGCACCTCCGAGTTAAGAGTCAGTTCTTCTAACCACTCGGTCACAGAGGTGGGTCACTGTATAACTGCTAAGATTATTATTGACAGGGTCTTTGCCCTTCGTTCGGCGACAAGATACCTGCCTTCTCACATTAGTATGTACCTTGTACCTATATTTTTGAAAATTATATTTTTTTGTGTTCTTTTCTCTCGTGTTTAGTACTTCAAAAAGAAACCCAGGGGCGATAACACGTTGAATATACCAGACACTAACGGCTTATTGAAGTTAAGCAACGGTGGGCGTGGTTTGTGTCCGGATAGGTGACCATGTGGGTAATCTCATGATACTTGTTTCTTTCTGGTCACACTGAAGACTGAAGCTAGTTGAGGGTAATATCAGGAGGCTGAGGAAGTTAGTAGCCGAAGAGAGGAGGAGAAAACCAGCCGTTAGAAAAAAAAACCTCATCTGTTTAGAATAAAATCTGCACCAGGTGGTAATCGAATCCGCGACCTAGCTCTCACAACGCAGATACACCAACCTCAAACCTAACTAGGCTGGCTTAGTGGATAAATCTTTCCCTCTCCAGTAGAAAGAAAGGTTCACCCAATGAAAGACGAAACACAATTTTTTCTAGTAGTGCACATTGCATACCCACATAGTTTCACGGCGTTCATACAAACAAATTCAACCGTCCATGTTGAATGTTCCTCTCGTAAATTTCTTACGGATCACTGAAGTTGAGCAACATTGTGCTTAATTGATACTTGGACGGGTGACCATCTCGGGGTTCTAGGGCATCATGTTTGGCTATTACGGGGTATACTAAGCCAAGTCCACTGAGTTTGAAAAATTAAGCTCTGAATACCAGCAAGGTGGCTTATGTCCTGAACCTAAAATAAAGAAGAAAACGACAGAAATAACAACACGACGAGACTTTTTTTATTTCTTACGTTGTATTTTATTGAAACTTATACAATAATAGTAAATTTAATATAAAGACTGATACGATACAAAAGAAAAAATAATAATAATCAAACTACAAAATGTAATTATACTTAAAAAACAAAATGAAATAATTATTATATTTAATATTCACAGAAAAAAATAAATAGAAAATAATATGATCAAAAGGTCCGAAAGGAAGTAAATCATAAAGAGATAAACGATGGAGGGGAAAAACCAAAAACAAAATGGCGCCCAAAATGACATTTTCATTCCCAGTGTGGATAATATTTTTCTTAAGGTACTTTATTCCAATAATCATTACTTTTATGATTAATCAATAATCACTGACGTATACATAAATGAAAGATGATAACACAAATCTGTGGGTACTATCCTCACACGCGTCTTTTTATTCCCCCGTCAAAAACTGACCTCATTCTATGCAATATTTCAAGAACGTAACGTAATCTCAGGAATTTGATTCATACCTTGTGCGTAAGTATTACAATGTATTACATAATCATGTGCGATACAACAGAGCAAGATTATACAGTAAGGGACATAATGGATCCTAGGTAATACTAATGGAAAACTGAGGAAATATTGGGAAAAATTCAAATCTGAGATGAAAACTCCGAAGAAATAACTGTAAAAGGTCGAAAATTGAATTTTTATTTTCCGTTCTAATGAAAGAGTTTAAATCTGTGTGACGTCAGACTTTACGCAGTTGTTTTTTTTGTCCGTTAGGTAGCGCCACTATGCAAGCGCGCTAGCGGAGGAGCAGAAAGAACTGCGCAGAAACGTATGCGCACAAACACATTAATGCGTTGCCTGCGAGGGAGCTTTGCTCGGGACATTTGATGTGACGTCATCGCCTACGGGAGCGTATGCCGTGACGTCAAAGTTCACGATTTACCAGTATTTTTTAAATCGATTTATCTCGGGATCTAGAAGTCGTAGAAGAAAAAGAAAAATTTCGTTGATCCTCATTTTTCTTGCTCTATGACTTTGAAACATCACCCAAGTATGCGCAACTGATCTATTATGTGCAATCGCGAGCTGATTTAAATCCGGTCCCATTCAGGCTGGGTAGAAGAAAAAGAAAAATTTCGTTGGTCCTCATTTTTCTTGCTCTATGACTTTGAAACATCACCCAAGTAAGCGCAACTGATCTATTATGTGCAATCGCGAGCTGATTTAAATCCGGTCCCATTCAGGCTGGGTGAGGTTAAAATATGAGGAGGCGGGTAGCTTGTCGCTGAATGGATGGTAAAGCCCTTGTCACTAAAAACCTCATCAGTTGTACAGTGGCGTTAAGCATTTAAATTCTACCCCTTTATACTCTCCTCTCGGACACTTCTTCCTTTCTCTCTCTCAAGTTTTCTTTTGTTAATTGTTATGTACCTAATATGGGAAAACATGTAAAATGTGACTTTGGAACAAAAATACCTAGGTACTTATACATATTTATGTACAATTAATAAATGTGGGTGTTTATTGTTTAGTGCTGCTTGTGGGGTTCTTTTCCGTTTCTGTCGTTTGTAGGGTGGTTTATCTACTATACAGTTAATTAATTATTATGTTGGGTTAATTATGTCTCTTTATATGTAATTAATAACTCTCGCACGATTTGTTCGATTTTTATGAAATCTGAAATGCACTTTAGGTTCGAAAATCAATTGTTTATCAATAGATATCACGACATACTAAATGCCTCCTTTTGCAATCAATTTCCATTTTTCACCACTTGACAGTGGTGAAATACACTGGATGCAAGTCATACGCGGAGATGAAGAGGAAATCTTCAGACAGAACATCATGGAGAGCTACCAACCAATCTACTGATTGAGCAATATGATGATATTCCATTTTTCAATTATCTTTTTACGTTGGTGTTGCCGCTACTGGTCGCTACTTACGATTGAAGTAGCTTGCAAGTCATACGCGGAGATGAAGAGGAAATCTTCAGACAGAAC
The DNA here is from genome assembly GCF_000475195.1 of Diaphorina citri. Lineage (NCBI taxonomy): Eukaryota > Metazoa > Arthropoda > Insecta > Hemiptera > Psyllidae > Diaphorina > Diaphorina citri. The sequence continues at coordinate 11,432 of NW_007378862.1, read as the reverse complement.
ATCATGGAGAGCTACCAACCAATCTACTGATTGAGCAATATGATGATGTTCCATTTTTCAATTATCTTTTTACGTTGGTGTTGCCGCCACTGGTCGCTACTTTCGATTAAAGTAGCTGCTCAATTGTCCTCACGAAGCTGAGTGTATTCCGATTTCCCGAAAAACAGAGCCAAAAAACTTCGAACCGGCGTCCGGCATGCAAACCTAGTGTGATACCCATTCGGCCACAGAGGTTGCCTAAAACTTACTAATCCTTTTTCTGTAATCTCGTTTCAGGTCAGGGTGGCTTAGGAGACCGAGGTACAATGGGAAGTCCTTACGAAGATATTGGAGGTATGCCTCATCAGAGTGTACCTGGGAACACTTTCGGACCATCTGTCTATAATACTTAAGTGTCGAGTAGAAATAGTGAGTGGAGTGTGAAGAGAGTGACTGAGTATAGTGACAACAGGGGGAGAGACACAGACACACAGATAGTTACCGAAAGGACGTAGGTACCTTAAAAGACACACAATTGCCTACTAACATAGCACCAGAATTCACCAATGTATTAATTCTTAGTTCTATCGTACTTAATTAGTTCTATTGACATATTGTTCCCATGTATCTTGGAGGTATGCCTCATCAGAGTGTACCTGGGAACACTTTCGGACCATCTGTCTATAATACTTAAGTGTCGAGTAGGAATAGTGAGTGGAGTGTGAAGAGAGTGACTGAGTATAGTGACAACAGGGGGAGAGAGACACAGACAGATACTTAAGTGTCGAGTAGGAATAGTGAGTGGAGTGTGAAGAGAGTGACTGAGTATAGTGACAACAGGGGGAGAGAGACACAGACAGATAGTTACCGAAAGGACGTACCTTAAAAGACACAGAATTGCCTACTAACATAGCACCAGAATTCACCAATGTATTAATTCTTAGTTCTATGGTACTTAATTATAATTAGTTCTATTGACATATTGTTCCGATGTATACAACAATCAACGTTTTTTCAATTTCAAAAATGCAGGAAGTTTCAAACGTAGGTAATGTGTAAAATTTGTGATGAATGAAAATGATGAAATAGCATTTTCTTTTTTGAAAATGAGCAGAAATGATTTCTTTTTATTTATTATTACTTTTTTGTAATGGATGTCTAAGAAAGTAAGTAAGTAAGTAGGTCTATAAATGATCATTTTTTAGTAGAAAACCGGATATATTTTTTTCCATAGTAAATGTGAATCTAAGGATATTTTTGAAGGGCGCCCGGGCGTTTTCCAAGAGGTGGTTAACTCAAGGATTCTTATGTTTAGTGGAAAGACGGGAGTTATTATTTCTGGCTCTGAAATACTACTTGCCTTACAATTTATTGTCTGCTAATTTATATTTATTTAAACCTACATTGCCTTTCCATTTCAAGCCTGGATATAAAAATCAAACCTTTCTATTTTGCTGTTAAGTTACAAATTTACAATTTTCTCTTTGTATTTCTATGGGCTTCTTCTATTGCGAATTATTTAAAATTTGCCTTGTATACCAAAAGGTTATACATATAGATTGATGTAAGTATTGAACGAAGTCCCTTGTAGAATGCATTTTGGCGTTCGCGAAAAACACTTGGTTTTATTTATGTAGTTCTGTGAATTATACAGGACAGATTTGTACTGATTTTGAGTGTGTGAATACAGTGAATTGAGGAGAAACAATTTGAATTCATGACAATGTCCGCCTTGAACAAAAATATTCGGACCTTTCCCAAACTTCGCTATATTTTATAATATTTATATTGGAATTTTTAATATTTATTGTCCTGTGTTGTGTACGTAAATTTGTGATGTACTTACTCAACTTACATGTTTAGCACTATGTAAAGTATTTTAACTCGTTATTTTATCTCTATGTATTTTTAAATCGAGTTTATTAACGTATATTAATTTTAATAAATAAAATGGGATGTATGTACCTTGTACCTATATTTTTGAAAATTATATTTTTTTGTGTTCTTTTCTCTCGTGTTTAGTACTTCAAAAAGAAACCCAGGGGCGATAACACGTTGAATATACCAGACACTAACGGCTTATTGAAGTTAAGCAACGGTGGGCGTGGTTTGTGTCCGGATAGGTGACCATGTGGGTAATCTCATGATACTTGTTTCTTTCTGGTCACACTGAAGACTGAAGCTAGTTGAGGGTAATATCAGGAGGCTGAGGAAGTTAGTAGCCGAAGAGAGGAGGAGAAAACCAGCCGTTCCGAGAAAAAAAAAACCTCATCTGTTTAGAATAAAATCTGAACCAGGTGGTAATCGAATCCGCGACCTAGCTCTCACAACGCAGATACACCAACCTCAAACCTAACTAGGCTGGCTTAGTGGATAAATCTTTCCCTCTCCAGTAGAAAGAAAGGTTCACCCAATGAAAGACGACACACAATTTTTCCTAGTAGTGCACATTGCATACCACATAGTTTTACGGCGTTCATACAACTAAATTCACCGTGGATGTTAAATGTTCCTCTCGTAAATTTCTTACAGATCACTGAAGTTGAGCAACATTGTGCTTAATTGATACTTGGACGGGTGACCATCTCGGGGTTCTAGGGCATCATATTTGGCTATTACGGGGTATACTAAGCCAAGTCCACTGAGTTTGAAAAACTAAGCTCTGAATACCAGCAAGGTGGCTTATGTCCTCAACCTAAAATAAAGAAGAAAACGACAGAAATAACAACACGACGAGACTTTTTTTATTTCTTACGTTGTATTTTATTGAAACTTATACAATAATAGTAAATTTAATATAAAGACTGATACGATACAAAAGAAAAAATAATAATAATCAAACTACAAAATGTAATTATACTTAAAAAACAAAATGAAATAATTATTATATTTAATATTCACAGAAAAAAATAAATAGAAAATAATATGATCAAAAGGTCCGAAAGGAAGTAAATCATAAAGAGATAAACGATGGAGGGGAAAAACCAAAAACAAAATGGCGCCCAAAATGACATTTTCATTCCCAGTGTGGATAATATTTTTCTTAAGGTACTTTATTCCAATAATCATTACTTTTATGATTAATCAATAATCACTGACGTATACATAAATGAAAGATGATAACACAAATCTGTGGGTACTATCCTCACACGCGTCTTTTTATTCCCCCGTCAAAAACTGACCTCATTCTATGCAATATTTCAAGAACGTAACGTAATCTCAGGAATTTGATTCATACCTTGTGCGTAAGTATTACAATGTATTACATAATCATGTGCGATACAACAGAGCAAGATTATACAGTAAGGGACATAATGGATCCTAGGTAATACTAATGGAAAACTGAGGAAATA
>NW_007378862.1:0-7404 GCF_000475195.1 Diaphorina citri | reverse complement strand
TTTTCAAGCAGGGCAGATTTCAAGTTAAACTGTGATGACACTGCTCATAATGTACTAGAATGTATAGTCTGATTCTGTTTAGTTCTGAATTGAGACTGATCTATATGGGAGGAAGTTGTCAGATTCTAAACAAGTTCATGTTAGTAAATAGCAAACATATGTCTCAACTCAGATAATTATATGGAGATGCTGAATTGAGTACAAACAGCGTTTTGATTGTTCATCATAATTCGCAACGCAAAATAATACAAAATAGAAAGGAAGGAATTATTTTGATTTTTATTTTTAATTTAAAAATTAAAATTAAACGTGTATTTATTTATTTTAGGCAGTGTTTAAAAACAACATACAAATAAAAACTAGTGAGGCAAAACAAAAGCCTTCGTTGTGGATTTGTTGAACATGGGTTACAAGTTCAAAATGTTAATAGAATATAGAATTCTTACTTATTTGATTCAAATTAAAAACAAAAATACTTTATACTACGATGGAAACGTTGATTGATAAGTTTAGTTTAGAGAGAATTAATATAAAGTGAGTTTGACTATTATTTTGTATAAATTTGTACATGTTTCAATTTTTTAGCAATTGTATGTTATTCAACCAGAAAAACGGTTGAGATTGTGTTTATATTCTTTTCAAATCGAATTGAATAATTTTCACATAAAATAATCTCAGCCCCCTATAAATATGAACTTCAACTTGATTCAAGTTTTCAATTCAAATAGGGCGAGGGCATTATGATGACGAAGATAATTTATAAATAATAAAAGAAGAATTTATAAGAAATCATTGTTTTATCCCTAAACGTTTCTTCTTCTTCTTCTCTCATAAATACAGACAGAGGCAGGCAGGGGGTAAGAGACACCCCACACACACACACAACTTGATTAGCTAGCTTTACACTAAATCTGCACGGAATTCAGAACTTTCCTTTCGAACCGTGCTGCTATATTGAGAATTGTGGAAAACGGCGTGAACTTAAAACGAAAAGTTCACTTTAATATGAAGGCTAGTGACGTCATAAACCACTAACGCTCTCTAGCGATGGCTAGACGTAATAACATGATGGTCCCCTTAGTATGCTTCAACTGGTGACTAGAAAGATAAAACTACTAAATATACGCAATAGAGCTAGCAACTTTGCATTCAAAAAACGAAAATTATAATTAAATCAGATCGAACGAAAAAAGTTCAATCTTTGAATTCGAGAAGAAAAAAAATCATAATAATTATACAATGAAGTTACTTTCCCGAAAACGGAAAATCGTGGGGGACAAAAAAGAAAAAGTACTTTTTTTGATCCGAAAGAAATTATTTCATACACTTTTGCGAGAGTACCTACAAAAATTTCATTGTTGTTCTCCCGCAATGTAGGGAGAATAGGGGAGGGGGATTTGAAAATCAAAACAAAAAAAAGAGTGATGTGGGGGGGAGTGATATATATTCTGCTTAATTCCAGATACGCAGGAAACTATCCCAGGAGCCAGTAGCTACTGCCATTCCATCCTCAGTGACACCGAGGCAACTTACACGATTGTCGTGTCCTGCCAAGATTCCTGCAATATAAAAACCATGTCATTAGAGTTAGAAATGTTCCACGACCTACCCCGCAATATTGACACAAGGTACTTTTTTTCTGCATTGTCGTGTCCTGCCAGGATTCCTGCAATACAAAAACCATGTCATTAGAGTTAGAAATATTCCACGACCTACCCCGCAATATTGTCACAAGGTACTTTTTTTCTGCGCGTGGAGTGAAAAGTAACTAGTCAACAAACAAAGTTATAAAATACATATTGTCAGAAAATTCCCCATTTTCAAAGAGACATACATACATGTTCATCAAAATTTGCAAGTGTCCACTGTCCAATAACGGTCTTCGATTTATTGAAAATGTTACCCATCTACATCAAATCTAATAGTTTAGAGTCCTACAGGGCACTCACCTGCACGTTCGGTTTTCATCGAGTCCCACACGTTGCAGTTGAAATCATCGTAGCCAGCCAATAGGAGACGGCCAGACCGGGAGAAGGCCACGCTCGTGATGCCGCAGATGATGTTATCGTGCGAGTACATGGCAAGTTCCTGGTCCGCGCGGATATCGAACAGGCGACACGTGGCGTCGTCCGAGCCTGTGGCGAACGCCCAGCCGTTCGGGAAGAACTGAAATCAGAAAACACAATTATTGAATTTCCTTTCCTTGAAAAAGCTGCTTTCCTTGGATTGGAGGAGGAAGATTGAAATGTAGACATAAACGATAACAAAAACAACAACACCAACAATCATTTAATGCAGTTTTTTCGGTTCTATGCTATGCTTGGTATTCAGGGTGCACTCAGCCTCGTGAAGACAGGTGACTAGCTGATTTGAATGAGTAGCGACCCGCAGGGCGTTTTACAACATCGGGTGGTTAGCCCTGAGATCAACTCCCAACCTGGAGAACCAGTTCAGCAGTTAATGTCTACTGAAAAGACAGCCGCTTGAATCATCCGCCTAGGACTTTTCACCAGTGACAGGCTATCTGCAGATGTAACATCTGGTCGATGGGGTCGCCACATCCCTACGAGCAAAGTGGCGGCATTACCAGAGAAAAAATATTGACGGTAAAAAGGAACTAATAGTAAAGGAGGCAGTTGTTAATGCTGTGATATTCTCGAAAATTGTTAAGAGGCTTTCAGCTTCACCACAAATAATTCATAATTTAGATTTTTATATTCCCGGTAGGTACTGTTGTAAATTAAATACTTATCCAACAGCAGTTGTCAGTGTCTAACCACACCTAAACTTTTGTATTTCTCCTCCTGTATTCAGTTCGTCCTATATTTCTCCTTCGTCCTAATATTATACCTACTACCTTCCCTCATATGATACCTATTACTTTCTCTCTTCCTATAAATGATACGTCTTACTTTCTTCCCTCATATGATACCTACTACCTTCCTCCCTCCCCTCCTCCATACCCTTTCTATGAATGTTAATCCTCTTTCCCGTTACGTTTTTTATTCTCGCCCTTTCCTATTCCCTAACTGATGATGGGGTCAGTAGTGTGATTTGGCCCAGATAAAGGGTGTGGATGCGTGTGTGACCCACCCAAAACACAAACATGATGATGTTACTTCACTGCTCTACTCTTACATGATACATATCACAGGATGCTCAAAAAATGAGGAATTTTAATAAGACGTTCGCACCACAATAAATAGACAATTTGTCTTATTTGAGACTAATCGATCGACCCCTGAATATGAGTATTTTCATTGTTGTTTACAAATGTTGGGACATTGACAATTAGATCATTCCTTACCCAATTTTCAATATAAGTATAAAAAAATATATACTTAGGGACAATGAGACCTCCGTTGTTACAGTTCCTTCTATCAAATCTCTAGAAATCCTTACACCCCTAAGAAACCTTTCCTATCTAACGAAAAGTAAGTAAGTTTTATTCCGCAGAAGTAAAAAAAAAAAAAAAAACGTTAACCACCAAGAAATCCTTACCCCCCTAAGAAACCTTTCCTTTCTAACGAAAAGTAATTAAGTTTTATTCCGCAGAAGAAAAAAAAAAAAAAAAACGTTAACCACGAGTAAGTACTTACAGTGACGGCGTTGATATCACTCTCATGTCCCGGGAACGTTTGCTTACAGGAGCCATCTCGTATATCCCATAGCTTGGCCGATGCATCACATGCACCCGACACGAAGGTCCGCATGTCTGGAGCGAGCGAGAGAGACATCACGTCGCCTGTGTGACCTGTAGGAGAGAGAGAGAGAGATGGAGATTAGAACCATGTGGACAGTGGATTAATTGGGTTATAGAGGGAAATCTTCTGTTATTTGGGCTAAAGACCGGGTTAGACGGAAAACCGAAAAAAGACCGAAAATGACCGGATGCAAATCAAGCATCTAGAACACCAATTTTTTTTCGAAATGAGATTTTGATCTCATTTAACTCATCCTACCTGACGCCGCGGGAGAACCCAGCAACGCACTTTTGTCCAGATGGTCGCACATCCGAATACCAATCACTTGCAATGTTGCTTAACTTCAGTGATCCATAGGGAACTGGTACATTCAATGTGTATCACCACGCCGTGCTGATGGTTTTACAAGTTTTTACAAGGTGGCTTTATAGCTTTGCACTTTAGCGGCTGGCTTTGCTGCTGCTGTAGCCTTACAAAGCTGGCTATATAAGAGCTTTGCGCATGGAGTAAAAAGTGGGTAGTGGGGAAGTTCAGTCATGAAATAGGTCACCTATTAGTGGACTTACCTATGAAGGAAGCACAGAGTTCTCATGCATTTGCATTTCAGCTCAGATTAGAACCAAGGTCTTGCAACATGAGGTCCTTCCTGAGAAGCACAACACTAGGCTCCTATTGGTAAGTGATAAATAGCCAATGCTGATTTCCTGCCTTGAGTTGAGTAGGTAACTAGGTACCTACTAGGCGGCAGTACATTATAATCATAATGTACAATATGTATAGGTGAGAGGAGTCTACGCTATCAAACCAATGCTATGAGTAATTGCAAGCTTTTATGCAGAACCTACAGTAAATGGATAAATACATATCATTATATGTAAAAGCCGTTTTAGGTACTTGAAGGAGTTTTAAACGTTTTAAGCACCAGTGCTCGACACAAAGTACAACTTGATTAGAATCGAACCACCAATTAACAGGACCTTATTTAGACTGTGAAGGTTAAGGGGACTTTTCAGTCCCATCCTAGTAGTATAGTGCTTTATATTTAGACTACCGCATTAGGACATGTAGTCCCTTTATATTAAAAGATCAATAGTGTACCACTTTATTCAGCAGTATAACAGAGGAATAATCTATTCTTGTTAGTAGTTTTGGCAGTCCAAGTAGTTATAAGCAACGTAGTAGATCAAAAGTACATAGTAATCCCGTAGCTAAATGAATGATGATCAATATTGAGAACAATGTCCGTATCACAGTTAAAGTCGTCTCCTCTAGGTAATCTAGCCGCTAGCCTAGATTGGTTTAAGCTTATCCAACTTTTAGGGCTATTTCCCCCTGCACCTAAGCCTCAGAGTGAGCTTTTTGTGTACGATTTACTAAGATACCTACTAGCCTAATAATCAGAAGGTCCGCTGGTAAAACGAGAGGTCATCGCGATATATCAACCTTGCATTGACGGCCCAATCCAAAAATTTAGCCATCGAGTCCAGAATCACCCAATCAACACATTCAAATCCATAATGATCATGAGAAGTAGGTGTAATGACAATCACTCGAGATGTCTATGTACACAACTCTACACATGAACATGTACCTACAGTGTACACAGAGGATTAGTGTGTTATGATCTATTTTTAATCACATAAAGTGTTCTCCAAAATAGTCAGGTTATGTCAAGCCTAGATATAGACAGTTTAGAGATGCCCACACATCTGTTTAGTAGAATGGTAGAATCTCTAGCTCTTTAAAAATCGAGTTGAGTGCTTTGTGGGTTTTTAAATCTTCTAGTTTTTTAGTGGACTTTCAGAAGTAGTTTTTTTTTTAGAGCTCCAAACATTATTTTCTCAACTTGTTGGTGTACAGGACTTTTCATTCCCACCACAGAAGTATAAATGAGGTACCTGTTACGTTTATGGAAGACGGGAATATCCAGATTTTACATGTTCGACCCCTCTACTTTCATTAATTCGGAACCACCTACATTGCTACACAAGTCCAAGTGATCTGTTACAAGTAAAGTTCAAGAGAAGAGAAGACTAGAAAGAGAGGCTGGGAGAAAAAAATCCGAGAGAAACGAAAAGCCAATAGGCGCAGAGATGAATGAATACACACGCTATATGAATATGCGAACGTGATTTATGATAAGAATTTTATAAATAGACTCTCCTCGTCCAAGTTAATAACAGCCCAATAACACTCCACAATCTCTTCTAGCCCTACATGTGTGTATCATAGGCGGAAAAATGCACAGTACATAGGTATACAATGTAGACTGAACATGCCTGCCATGTATTTGGTGATCCAATTTCATTATCTCGGTATAAGTTCACCAAAATGTGGTGTAATGCCTAGGCACTCTCGTACGTGTCTATGTACACAACTCTACACATGAACATGTACCTACAGTGTACACAGAGGATTAGTGTGTTATGATCTATTTTTAATCACATAAAGTAAGTTCTCCAAAATAGTCAGGTTATGTCAAGCCTAGATATAGACAGTTTAGAGATGTTCACACCTCTGTTTAGTAGAATGGTAGAATCTCTAGCTCTTTAAAAATCGAGTGGGTTTAATTTTTCTCCTTTTTTTATGAATTTTCTGGAGGAGTTTCTTTTTTTTAGACCTCTAAACTCTAAACATGATTTTCTCAGGCTGTTGGTGTCAAGGACTTTTCATTCCCACCACAGAAGTATAAATGAGGTACCTGTTACGTTTATGGAAGACGGGAATATCCAGATTTTACATATTCGACCCCTCTACTTTGATTAATTCGGAACCACCTACATTGCTACACAAGTCCAAGTGATCTGTTACAAGTACAAGTTCAAGAGAAAACTAGAAAGAGAGGCTGGGAGAAAAAATCCGAGAGAAACGAAAAGCCAATAGGCGCAGAGATGAATGAATACACACGCTATATGAATGTGTGAACGTGATTTATGATAAGAATTTTATAAATAGACTCTCCTCGTCCAAGTTAAAAACAGCCCAATAACACTCCACAATCTCCTCTAGCCCTACATGTGTGTATCATAGGCGGAAAAATGCACGCTGTACAGAATTACTAAGTGATTTTCGGTGAACTTTCCGTAAAGAGGTCGAGTGAATCAGGTACAACTTTAGTGACGAATCTCTCTATCTGAGCAGTTCTGGAGAATCGTTCACATCGTTAGACGAAGCGTTCTGAGCACTAGAATGTGACCTGTGACACATCCACCAACTTCCCTATCATAGGTATACATATTTTATTATCCGCACAGAGGTAAGGTTCCTTGATTGTTTCCTTTTTGGCCGTAATAGCGCAACCACACTTGCTACCACGGGCCGCCTATGTATAGTCAATGGTTACTTGAAAGAGGGGCCTCTGAGTGAAATTTTTCTATTTCCTTGACGAAAAACAAGCTGGGCCCGTCCCTCCGGGAATTTTTCAGCCCGTAGTTTATTCGATCGTGATTTAAGAAGGAGAATTGATTTACTTTTATGATTAATCAATAATCACTGACGTATACATAAATGAAAGATGATAACACAAATCTGTGGGTACTATCCTCACACGCGTCTTTTTATATCCCCCGTCAAAAACTGACCTCATTCTATGCAATATTTCAAGAACGTAACGTAATCTCAGGAATTTGATTCATACCTTGTGCGTAAGTATTACAATGTATTACATAATCATGTGCGATACAACAGAGCAAGATTATAC
>NW_007378861.1:72086-81224 GCF_000475195.1 Diaphorina citri | reverse complement strand
GTCAAGAGTCTTTGAAAATCTAAGCAAAGGGACTTCATAAATAAGGCGTGTGCCAGAATTTCTACCTCCTTATTATTAATTATTAACACGTTTCAACTTGGCCAAAAGGTAGTAAAATGTTTTCAGCTTTAGGTACTTTTCTTCTTAACAAAACGAAAACAAATTTGCTTTTGAAATAATCTACCCAATTGGAATTCAATTAAGAGGATAATTACGTCTCTTTAGAGATTATGCACAAAGAAAATTCACTAGCATCTTAGATGCGCATTTTCAACAGTACTCTGTTTTAATTAATCGAATTAAGAAATCCAATTTATTTAAATTAGATAGATGAATTCTGCATCTTCAAACGCATTTCAAGGAGTGTGACTATTGAAATGAGAAATTCAGTCCTTTTGATTTATCCTGGACTTTTACAATACAAGCCATCAGGAGACCTCGTCATTTTAAACTTCTGAGGACGATTGGGCCTTCAAGGGCGCAGTAAAGGCCCTTTTTTAAGGGGTCATTTTAAACTTCTGAGGACGATTGGGCCTTCAAGGGCGCAGTAAAGGCCCTTTTATAAGGAAGGTCTAGACATCGCCGATCTTATTTTATACATAGACTCAAGATGATGGCAGACTACTTGATTAAAACCATTTCCAAAGTAATTTTCGACTACAGGGACACCCATTCTAACATCCTACTGAAGTGAAGCTAATAGGCGGGAAATTTACACATTTACCTACAGGGAGTCCCCCTTGTCCATTTTTCTGATGCATAAAAAAAATTATGTTAAAAAAAAAGTCGCGTTCCCAAACGACAAAACAGGTAATGGAAAATTGAAACAATTCCATCTCTTGCTTCTCCCTACAAAAGCCTTTTCAAAGTCTATGGATTCATCTCACAATATGGGTGCCTGGTAATGGTATTTTTTTTTCGCTGAATACTCGGCGAAAAAAATGCGAAATTTGCGAAAGACATTCGCCTAATGTCTTTAAGGGCGGGATGTCATCAGGTCTTTGGGATAGTGGGGGAGGGAGAGATAGGGGAGGAGGAGGTGGAGGAGGGGAGGGAGGAGAGGAGAGGGAGAGAAAGCAGTGAATTCTTTGAAAAATTGAGTTATAGGTTAAAGGACAGAATAGGGAGAGAGTATACCTAGTATAGTGCTTTATGTCGAATCTGTAATGTCCAGGAGAGAGAAAGAAACAATTCATCGAAATAAATAAAATTTATTAATAGGCAGAAAATATGTATGTCGGTACATACTTACATAGTGTGTACACATGAGACTAATGGGGGAATACAGGAGAGGGAGAGAGAGAGAGAGAAGAGAGAAAAAAAGAACAAAGATAAGAGAGAGAAAGGGAGAGAGAGAAAAAAGAACAAAGATAAGAGAGACAGAGAAATCCCTTGAAACTCGGGGGTCTAAAAAGAGGGTAATAGGTTTTTCTTTCGCCCTTCATCTTTCTCTCTTATCTTACCACACTTACCTATGTATATTCTTTCTCTCTCAACTCTTTTTTTTTCCTTTACTCTATTTCCTATGCCTTTATCTTTTCTTCTTCTTCTTCTTTTCTTTCTTTCTTTTTCCTTTACAAAAAGTTAATTTAAAAGGAAACGTTAATTTTTTTTCTCTCTCTTTCCTTTAAAAAATGTATTTTCGGTACTCGGTAGTGAGAGAAAGTAGAGAGACACACAGAGAGAGAGTTAATAGATATCATCTTCCCTTTCTCTTTTCATTATTAAATGTTTCTCGAAATGTAACCCCTCTTTCTCCTACCCCCTCCCTTTCTCTCTCTCTCTCCCTCCACCTGTAATGTCCAGGCCCTGTCTTTGTTTATCTTGCCCAGGGTATATTTTCTTAAATTTCCACACCTTAATTCTTAGAAAGAAGGGAGGAGGAGAGAGGGAGAGAGGGGGAGGGGGAGGAATGCAGGAGAACCCCCCCCCTCTCTCTCTCTCTCTCTCTCTCTCTCTCTCTCTCTCTCTCTCTCCACCTGTAATGTCCAGGCCCTGTCTTTGTTTATCTTGCCCAGGGTATATTTTCTTAAAATTCCACACCTTAATTCTTAGAAAGAAGGGAGGAGGAGAGAGGGAGAGGGAGAGAGAAAGAGAGAGAGGGAGGGGGGGGGAATGCAGGAGAGAGCCTTTTTTATTACATGACGCTTCAGAGAGTTGTGACCTTTTTCTATCCTTGTTGAATATAAATGGATGTATTGATGTGTGAGAGAGAGAGGGAGAGATGAAGGTGGGGGACGGAGAGCCTTTTTTATTACATGACGCTTCAGAGAGTTGTGACCTTTTTCTATCCTTGTTGAATATAAATGGATGTATTGATGAGTGAGAGAGAGAGAGAGAGGGAGAGATGAAGGTTGGGGACGGAAAAGAAAGAAGTGTGTAGGAGGAACATATCAAAGAAAGAAATTCGAGAGAAGTTCATCATATGGACAGTTTAGTTTTAGGATATTTTGTCCCCTGTAGCTATAAACCTATTGTGGACTATGAAGAGAAAAACTAGGGTGCCGCCGAGTGACTGGGTGCCGGTACTCTAATATTGAACTTTCACGAATGAATCCATCGAATCCGACCAATCCGGATTCAAGAATCTGAATCCTTTGGATGATTACATATCTTCCATGTTTCTTACAAAAAGAGATAATTTTTTTTAATTCCCTCTTTGGAATCCCTATCTTCCACTGGTGAAAAATCTCCCCGTACTGTTTCCAATAAACACATACATACAAAGTAGAAATAAAAAGTGGAAAAAAACTTTGTAATTTTATGAAAAGCTCTGAAAGCACAAATTTATGGGTATTTTATTGCTATCAGGCATATAAAACAATATTCAATATTTGTGTCGAGACCTAGGGCGCATTTTTACCCCGTGCCATTTTTCTTTTTCGGATTATTTATTATTTTTGACGATCTTTACGAAAAAAATACATTTGGACAGTTATATTTTTCATGAGAATCATCAATTCAATTAAGAGGATAATTACGTCTCTTTAGAGATTATGCACAAAGAAAATTCACTATCATCTTAGAAGCGCATTTTCAACAGTACTCTCTTTTAATTAATCGAATTAAGAAATCCAATTTATTTAAATTAGATAGATGAATTCTGCGTCTTCAAACGCATTTCAAGGAGTGTGACTATTGAAATGAGAAATTCAGTCCTTTTGATTTATCCTGGACTTTTACAATACAAGCCATCAAGAGGCCTCGTCATTTTAAACTTCTGAGGACGATTGGGCCTTCAAGGGCGCAGTAAAGGCCCTTTTATAAGGAAGGTCTAGACATCGCCGATCTTATTTTATACATAGACTCAAGATGATGGCAGTTGTCTCTAAGTTTGACTCATAAGTACCTTTGTCTCCATGGTACAGAGGTTAAAAATGGCGTAGGTTTCATCACGTATCTTTTGATCTAGGCACAAAATTATACTATTTTGCTCAGTATCCGTCTCTTGCTTCTCCCTACAAAAGCCTTTTCAAAGTCTATGGATTCATCTCACAATATGGGTGCCTGGTAATGGTATTTTTTTTTTTTCGCTGAATACTCGGCGAAAAAAAATGCGCAATTTGCGAAAGACATTCGCCTAATGTCTTTAAGGGCGGGATGTCATCAGGTCTTAGAGGGAGAGATAGGGGAGGAGGAGGGGAGGGAGGAGAGGAGAGGGAAGAGAAAGCAGTGAAATCTTTGAAAAATTGAGTTATAGGTTAAAGGACAGAATAGGGAGAGAGTATAGTATAGTGCTTTATGTCGAATCTGTAATGTCCAGGAGAGAGAAAGATACTATTCATCGAAATAAATAAAATTGTTCATACACATTTACCTTCGCTTTGTCCCATTAAATGTTCCAAAATACACGAGTTAATGGGTCAATTGGATATTATTTGTCCAAAGTCCACCTCTCTGCCTACCACCCCCTGCCTTCATTACCCCCGCAATATTGCGGTCAAACTTTTAAATCGAACTAACCACACATCCTACCCATCTCCCCGTAGGCAGAAAATATGTATGTCGGTACATACTTACATAGTGTGTACACATGAGACTAATGGGGGAATACAGGAGAGGGAGAGAGAGAGAGAAGAGAGAAAAAAGAACAAAGAGAAGAGAGAGAAAGGGAGAGAGAGAAAAAAGAACAAAGATAAGAGAGACAGAGAAATCCCTTGAAACTCGGGGGTCTAAAAAGAGGGTAATAGGTTTTTCTTTCGCCCTTCATCTTTCTCTCTTATCTTACCACACTTACCTATATTCTTTCTCTCTCAACTCTTTTTTTTCCCTTTACTCTATTTCCTATGCCTTTATCTTTTTTTCTTCTTCTTCTTCTTCTTCTTCTTCTTCTTCTTCTTCTTCTTCTTCTTCTTCTTCTCTTTCTTTCTTTTTCCTTTACAAAAAGTTAATTTAAAAGGAAACGTTAATTTTTTTTCTCTCTCTTTCCTTTAAATTTTAAATAATGTATTTTCGGTACTCGGTAGTGAGAGAAAGTAGAGAGTAAGAAAACTACATTTTAAAAAGAGAATAACTGATGTCAAGCATTAGTCTAGAGTTCATTAGTTGACATGCTATACGACACTCAGTTTAAGTGTCTCCAACATGGATATAGGGTAAGTTCATTTTCTCAAATGCCAAGAACTAGGTTTGAGATATTATTTTGTTGGGAAATGACTAAAGCACCAGAAGAAACATTTTAGTGATTAGAAAACTACATTTTAAAAAGAGAATAACACTGATGTCAAGCATTAGTCTAGAGTTCATTAGTTGACATGCTATACGACACTCAGTTTTAAGTGTCTCCAACATGGATATAGGGTAAGTTCATTTACTCAAATGTCAAGAACTAGGTTTGAGATATTATTTTGTTGGGAAATGACTAAAGCACCAGAAGAAACATTTTAGTGATATCAGAATTACGAGTGATGTAAATATGTAACATGGCTCTCCCTAAACCTAAAGTCTTATTAAATACAAATCTCTTTCATCAAAGAAGTTGCGACCGCTGCCTTCCTCACTCAAAGGATATCCTTCGCTATTCAGCAGGGGAACTCGGCAGCGACCATGAGAATCCTATCAGCTTCTTAGAAAAGATTTTTTTATGTTATCTAGTTTTATTCACGTTCAAAATGTAATAATTATATATCGCTCTCCCTAAACCTAAAGTCTTATTAAATACAAATCTCTTTCATCAAAGAAGTTGCGACCGCTGCCTTCCTCACTCAAAGGATATCCCTCGCTATTCACCAGGGGAACTCGGCAGCGACCATGAGAATCCTATCAGCTCAGCTTCTTAGAAAAGATTTTTTATGTTATCTAGTTTTATTCACGTTCAAAATGTAATAATTATATATTAATAATAAACAAACAAAAAACTTTCAGAAGATTAATTTAATAATTTTATACCTACTTTATAATTTAAAGTTTTGACTTAGTCTAGAGGGAAAAAAGAGTTATCAGGGAATAGGTATTTAGTTGCTTGGAAATTGGATTGTAGAAAAGTCTGGATAACTGCTTTTGTCACAATTCAGTACTGAAGTAAACTAAGATTATATTGAGACTACACGTCCTTTGTGGCGGTCAAAATTACGGAAAACTCTCATCTTAATTTTAAATAACACTTTACTCTGTTTTAATAGGAACACTGGTACGGGTTAACTTAACTGTGAATGCAGATTGGAGAACTCTGATTGAAACTCACCACAAACTTGTCTCCTATTTCTTGCTTCAGTTTTCTCATCACAGCATGAACAGTAGCTGTTTTGCCTGTTCCAGGTACACCACTGATGTACATACAACCTGTTGTGCTCTGAGATATCTTGCTCAACAGGAACCTGGAAATGAGATTGTTTCCAAGAGAGTAAGACCAGTTGAGAATAGAATCTTGAGTGGAACATAACTAGGTACTAGGCTTGAAACTAACACACTATCACATAGTTCTTGAAACTATCACATAATACTTTACCTGTGGATACTCTGAAACTCTGCCTCTCTACAGGGCAGAGACTCTGGTACTCTGCTCAGATGTAGGCTTTCCCTTGCCAGCTGCAGTGGAGTAGATGGTGTGAGAGGTGCTGTGAGTCTTTTGGGCAGAGTAGGAGTGAGGGTAACTGTTTTCTTTATTGAGCTAGGTGTGGAGACATTTGGCTTGTGACTAGATGGTGTGGCATGTTGAGACTTCTTGGTTGACTTTAAAGATCGTGGACGCAAATTTTCAACAGGTGCAGTGTCTAATTTACCAATTACCTGAATAAGAAAAAAAATATATTATTTATATGTATAGAAAAGCAGGTATCTACCTCCCTAAAGGTACCATGAAAAATAATTGAACCTATGATCCTAGAAACCAATTGACTTCTTGGTTGACTTTAAAGATCGTGGACGCAAATTTTCAACAGGTGCAGTGTCTAATTTACCAATTACCTGAATAAGAAAAAAAAATATATTATTTATATGTATAGAAAAGTAGGTATCTACCTCCCTAAAGGTACCATGAAAAATAATTGAACCTATGATCCTAGAAACCAATCTTATGGCTTAGGTTAGGACTGAATATTTTCAAGGCTCTTTGAACATTTAGAAGTGGGAGTACATTCTCATGTCATAGAAATTTGAATTGGTAATAAATACCTACTTTTATTACTATGTATAGTATGTTCATATTTATGTGAACTGTACATTTACTCCCATAAGGGTATAACTTACATGGTTTTCTTCTTTCTCTTCTTCATCACTGGATGATGACACCCAATCCCAATACTTGCTCTTTGACTTTTTCTGAAATAAGGTGGGTGGGGGGAAATAGATATGAATATAAATAGATAATTTTGAGAATTTCCTTAGAAAGCAATCCTATTTTGCGGTTTAGTGCTTAGGTACAAAAACATATAGAAAAATTCCAAACACAAAACAGACACATAGAATTTTGAGAATTTCCTTAGAAAGCAATCCTATTTTGCGGTTTAGTGCTTAGGTACAAAAACATATAGAAAAATTCCAAACACAAAACGAACAATGGGACATGCAAACATACAGAAAGGGAATTCAGGATAAAATGGCACAATAGGATTGATAAGGATTTCCTCACTGAACAGAGTAAAAAAGGTTTAAAAAAAAAATAAATAAATAAAAAGCACACTATAATAATTAAAAACTTTTAATAATCAAAATGAAAATTTTGCTATTTGGTATTGTAAATATCTAGTTTTCATTTTGAGAATTTCCTTAGAAAGCAATCCTATTTTGCGGTTTAGTGCTTAGGTACAAAAACATATAGAAAAATTCCAAACACAAAACAGACACATAGAACATAGAATGCACATAATAATTCTAACCTTTAGCAGGAGCTGGCAGATTACTAGAACCAGATATCAAACATAATCGCCGTTGATTTACCAAATGGATGAAGATATTTCTAGGGAGATGCCACACAAGTGAGACAAGTTCTAGTACCAACCTCATTGGTGTAGTGGTTGGCGCAGAAGATTTCAGATCTGGAGGTTGGTGGTTCGAGTCTAAGTCATGACATACAATTTAGTGAAGTGAATCAATCGGGGTGGTTGGCGCAGAAGATTTCAGATCTGGAGGTTGGTGGTTCGAGTCTAAGTCATGACATACATTTAGCAGGAGCTGGCAGATTACTAGAACCAGATATCAAACATAATCGCCGTTGATTTACCAAATGGATGAAGATATTTCTAGGGAGAAGCCACACAAGTGAGACAAGTTCTAGTACCAACCTCATTGGTGTAGTGGTTAGCGCAGAAGATTTCAGATCTGGAGGTTGGTGGTTCGAGTCTAAGTCATGACATACCATTTAGTGAAGTGAATCAATCGGGGAACGATATTTGTGACAGGCACATTTTCTCTTGACTGATATAAAGATTTTCAGGGTCTCAGATATCTCTGTAATGTAAGCAAGCGAAATACAATCTAGTCCAGTCTACCATTAAAATTTGACTCTGCCGATTTTTAGTCTGAAATTAGATTCCATTTCTTCTGTCAGCTGACAGGCACATTTTCTCTTGACTGATATAAAGATTTTCAGGGTCTCAGATATCTCTGTAATGTAAGCAAGCGAAATACAATCTAGTCTAGTCTACCATTAAAATTTGACTCTGCCGATTTTTAGTCTGAAATTAGATTCCATTTCTTCTGTCAGTGTGAGTCTTCGAAGCATATGTAGGATTTCAGTCTTGAGGATTATAACACCCTTATTCGTTATACAGTATTTCAGTATTATAACAAATATGGTTGTCTCTAAGTTTGACTCATAAGTACCTTTGTCTCCATGGTACAGAGGTTAAAAATGGCGTAGGTTTCATCACGTATCTTTTGATCTTTGTACAAAATTATATTATTTTGCTCAGTACTTCATGCATTGGCTGCTGTGGTCAATGCGTAGTGTATGTCATCGGAACTAACATTGAGGGAGATCTTGTGGAATATAGTGACCTTGGTGTCTGGTATGATGACTAGACCCATGTCGGATAGCTCAAGTATAACATCACAAATACGAGCTGACGTTGGGACCGGGATGTGACTCACTGGAAACATAATCAACAATGTCATTTAACACAAAAAAAACAACTGGGACATAATTATATGTAGTGATGGTCAGGAAAATAATAAGGATTAAGGAAGCAGACGGTAGATTAAGAGCACAGCAGTGATACAAGAGAATGAATAGCACCGCACTTGAAGTAATGTCTTCGTTCCCGAATGCTAAAAAAAAAAAAACAACAACAACACGAATACCGGCCAGGGCGGAAATTTTCTGGGGTATGGATGTAAAAGAATGATCATTTCTAACATGCAGCTTTCAATGAATATTCAAAGGAACATGAAATTTAAATGGAAAAGCCCTCTTATGGGAAAACTTGGGGAAAACCAACATGGGAAAAAAAAGGATTACCAAATGGGGAAAATTGGGAAATATGTAGGAAGACAGGTAGGAGAATTTTTTTAAGGACAAGTAGGTGACAAATTGAGGCAAGCAGGTGAAGTAAAATGTCAGAGGTCTCAGTCAAGGATACCCGCTAAACTTGAACAATGGGACATGCAAACATACAGAAAGGGAATTCAGGATAAAATGGCACAATAGGATTGATAAGGATTTCCTCACTGAACAGAGTGAAAAAGGTTAAAAAAAATAAT
>NW_007378861.1:65631-72076 GCF_000475195.1 Diaphorina citri | reverse complement strand
GACAGGTAAGGCTTTGAATTACAAAAAATGTATGTAAATAGAAGGATGCAATGTGTGGTTAACTGCGGTCTCTTGTGCTTATTCAAAACAATTTAGCTTCAACACGATGACTTCCAAGGAACGGTTTGTTCTCGTTATGAAGTCGAACGTTAAAGTTAAAAAACACGGGAAATTTTTTGACAAAACTTGAAAGTTCTTATCTCCTGTATAAACACGAACATCCTTCATCCTTCTCCTCTTCCCCTTTCTCATTTCTCTTGTCTCCTTACTTTCGTCTCTTTTTACGCTCAGTGAACCGTACAGAAATGAGATCGTCCTTCTCTCTTCTCTCTGTCAGCGCTCTTTCTCTGTCTTCGTCATAAGAAAATTGTGCAGCCTTTTAGTTTACACATTAAGTATACTTTTACGGAAAACAGGATTAAATTTTGGAGCTTTTTTTAGGAGGGGAGGAGGAGGCAATGGGATTTTCGTTTGGGTTGAATTACAGAACGAAAAACAAACGACACGAGGATATAAACACAGGAAAAGTTTCTCTTTCTCAATGTCGGGAGTTTTGATTTTCTTCTTCTTCTTCTTCATCATCATCATCCCCCTCCCCCTCCTCTTCTTCTTCTTCTTCTTCTTCTTCTTCTTCTACAGAACGAAAAACAAACGACACGAGGATATAAACACAGGAAAAGTTTCTCTTTCTCAATGTCGGGAGTTTTGATTTTCTTCTTCTTCATCATCATCATCCCCCTCCTCCTCCTCTTCTTCTTACTTTTTTAATGAAATTTATCGAGTTTAAAAAAGAGCCAGGCAAGTTTAATGTATGTTTGTGTTAGCTCACACGGAACGGGTTCTATCGTAACCTTCAAAGGCATTTCTTTTTACATGTTTTTATTTGACTTAAGACCTCTTTTTGTTCTCTGTACGGGTCGAATATGTACCTAATATTTGGACAAATTTTATTGGTCTAAATGACTTGAAACAAGGTAAGTATACCTATCTTGGACATTTTTAGATGACAATAGTAATAATAGTGTTTATTTATACTGCTCGCATAGGACTGAAAATTCCCTTTTCTAAAGCAGTAAGTAGGCTACTACTATCATTGTGGTCAAATTCTCAAATTATATTGATGATTAAATTCCATACCTTGGCTGGGATTGGACCAACGCCCTCCTGTTTACCTTGCGAGCGTCTTGACAATAGGATGGGTCTGATAGATTTTCTGGAATTTATGGATAATTTGAGGACGGTATATTATCATAATTGTTCTCCCATCACAGTTTTTCTTAAATCATTCGGGTAGAAATGACATACCTACATAGGTAACGTAGTCCTCTTTCATTGAGATTATTGTTATTTTATAGCTAGATTCCCGTTTTGTCGAGACACCCGGACATTACCTCTGTTTACTCTTTCCTTTTCATTTCCAGATGTCACCAAGGTTCAATCTATCTTGGTATGTACTTGAATGGTTATACAACCTAGTAATAAACTCAACAAGTCCAAGAAATACGACAAATCTTGGGTCACGCTCAGACTGTCTGACAAACCGCAGAACGAACATGAGTGGCGGCTATTACAATGATAAAGAAATTTGATTGGTTGATTTTTGGATTTTAAGCTAAAGTTTGATTTAGCTTAAAATCCAACCAATCAGAAATCAGTTGACAAGCTCAGATTGTGATCCCGGCGATAAAACACCCTTCAGAAATACCTTTTCTAGACACCTACCAAAACATCATTAATATCTGAAACAGTACTTTCTGTACACTTACTACATATAATCTTAATGAACTCATTGGACAATGGTTACTAACTATGATAAGGTAGATAATAGAAATGAGAACGTTACTAGAAAAATCTTTGACCTATCCGACAAACTATAAGTAGTGAAAACAGGGTTGATATTGGATAATGAAACGAAAATAGAAAGAGATAATCCAGTCTAGGCCAACCTCAGTGGTATTGGTGGACTTCGAATTTGGAGGTTAATAGTTCGAGTTCAAGTCAAGTCATACATTTTAACTTAGTGCATTAATCGAGAATAAACGAGCATTCATTCACACAATTAAAATTATTAATAACTCAGTCTGGGAGAAATGATAAACAAACTCAACATAAAAGGAGAAGATTTGGTACAAGATAAACAAAAGTTCACTTCGTGAAACAAAAGAACGAAGGAAGGCGAAAAACTGTTCAAAATAGATTCCAAGAAATCTGAAAATATAGTAAATATTGACTAAACATAACGTCTTTGTGAACCAAAGAAAATTGTCATGCATTAAAAAACATTTTCTAAAGATAAGATTACGTGAAATAAATTGTTTATTTTTTTTCTAAAAAATTCAAGGGAGCAAAACTTACCAGGTCTTCTATCCACAACAGGCACAACCCTAATAGTAAAGCTTTCAGCAAGCAGCAGTTTGAAACTTTCAGCATCCTCCACACATGCGCACGAGTCACTGAGTGGATGAGCTTTTTCGTTTTATTTGCTTAACCCTGGGTGTGAGGTTAAACCTTACCACCGTTACTCCTACACCGGTTCCCGTTCAAGTCGCATTTTTTATACGCATATCGAAAATTATTGTCTTTTCGTCTAGTCTTTTGATCTTTTCTATAAATTTATTATTCCCCTGTACTTCATTTTAGGCACCCAAAAAGATAAACTTTTTCTATGGTAGAACACGACAGAAAGCTATAAAGTAGTGGTGTACGAATACCTCCTGAACAAAGATAAGTGATAAAATAGTCTTCTTTTGATCTTGAACCTCTAGTTTTGTTAGACATAGCACAAAAAGGGTTAATAAATACGAAAGAATTGTGTGTATAATGTTTTCATCTATCGAAAGTTTATTTTATGCTATAGGTAATGTTAGCGACCTCCCTGCTAGTACTCGAATATAATTATATACAGGGTGTTTACCTTTATTGTGACCCTACTGAACTGAGACTTTCAGTCCCATTTTCAGCAGTATAAACAGGGTGTACTTATATTCTATTGTATTTTATTGAGCAATTGCAAGGCATTAAAATTGGACATTACATCAAGGTTTGTGAAACGTAAACTCTTTTGAGGTTTTTCAAAATTTTGGTCTTAAATAGCAGCCGAACCGTACATTTTTCGAACCTCAGCCCTAATATACTTTTGATCTATGTCCTAAAATGACCCCTCTGGTGAAGTACTGGGAAACGCGAACGCTTTTTGAGCTTTTTCCAAAGTTTCCTAAATAGTCCTAAATTTCAAATATCTAATGCTCTCCGTGCGTCCCCTGACACTGCTGCTACCTTCCTGTCAGACGGATATGAAATTAATTAAATAATAATAATAAAACACGATCTACAAATATCTAATGCTCTCCGTGCGTCCCCTGACACTGCTGCTACCTTCCTGTCAGACGGATATGAAATTAATTAAATAATAATAATAATAAAACACGATCTGGAAATTTAGTGAAAAATTTCTACTCTAATGGTGACGAGAACCCATCTCCCTAGGGTTGACAGTAAGCACTCCTTAGGTATTGAGAAATGAAATTTTAGGTAATCTTTAGCACTCACCTCGCTGTGGTATTCTATTGTATGTTTATCAGGAAGTTTAAAAATAACACAACTTGACCTCTGGCCAAAGTGGTTTATTTTTCGGAGATGTTCCGTTTGAGGTTTTCAATGTGGCTCTGGTAGAGTTAGAATGTTTACCTGGCTACAAGCTGCACGGCATCAGGATGAAAACAATTGTTATTTTTCAGTCTGTTCTGAACTATCTCCTGTAGCTGATGATGATCATATGGTTTGAACATAAGCCGAGTGAGTCCCATTCTACTTGACACTTTGCCTAAAGAAGAAAAAAAATAAATAAATAAAAGTACAAATAGTATATTCTGGAAAGCCTGGAAACCCATCACAGGACCACTTTCGATCTACATAATAATTCAAACCTCTCTGCAAGGTTTGTCTCCTGTAGCTGATGATGATCATATGGTTTGAACATAAGCCGAGTGAGTCCCATTCTACTTGACACTTTGCCTAAAGAAGAAAAAAAAATAAATAAATAAAAGTACAAATAGTATATTCTGGAAAGCCTGGAAACCCATCGCAGGACCACTTTCGATCTACATAATAATTCAAACCTCTCTGCAAGGTTTGTGCGACTTGGAACGAAACTAAAGTCGTAAGAAACGTAAACTCTTTTGAGGTTTTTCAAAATTTTGGTCTTAAATAGCAGCCGAACCGTACATTTTTCGAACCTCAGCCCTAATATACTTTTGATCTATGTCCTAAAATGACCCCTCTGGTGAAGTACTGGGAAACGCGAACGCTTTTTGAGCTTTTTCCAAAGTTTTGCCCTAAATAGTCGAATTTCGGCCTTGAATAACAACCGAATGGTGGAACTTTGGCCCTGAGTATCGACCAATCTAATAAATTAAAAACCTTAACAACCAGCTTGATTCAAGATTGCACACAAGTCTGGGCTAGAGCAGATTAGCAGGTGGTAAGTCCTGGCTTTATCCTCACCTTTAAGTGTTCTCTCAGGCAGATCCATGGTGTTGGCAATACACAGAATAATGAGTCGGGACTTGGGCTTATTCAGGTACTCGAGTATATTGTAGATCACATCCTGTCTCTTATTACACAGGTAATCCAATTCATCTATGAGGAGAACACAGGGCCCGTGGGGTCGTGTGAAATGTCGCTCCAGCATAGCTTTGGCTTGTTCTGGGGGAGCATCCACGTTGAGAAGAAGTTCAAGGATTCTGCTGTAAGCTCGCTTTGGTTCTGGAATGCTGAGTGCGTTCATTTCTACATACTGGGGAGATAGAGAAAGTGACATGTGATTTCATTTTTGGCATTTGCAGGACGGGAGGAAGAGAGAGAGATACTAGTTACAGAAATAAAATAATAAACAAACAAAAAACTTTCAGAAGATTAATTTAATAATTTTATACCTACTTTATAATTTAAAGTTTTGACTTAGTCTAGAGGAAAAAAAGAGTTATCAGGGAATAGGTATTTAGTTGCTCGGAAATTGGATTGTAGAAAAGTCTGGATAACTGCTTTTGTCACAATTCAGTACTGAAGTAAACTAAGATTATATTGAGACTACACGTCCTTTGTGGCGGTCAAAATTACGGAAAACTCTCATCTTAATTTTAAATAACACTTTACTCTGTTTTAATAGGAACACTGGTACGGGTTAACTTAACTGTGAATGCAGATTGGAGAACTCTGATTGAAACTCACCACAAACTTGTCTCCTATTTCTTGCTTCAGTTTTCTCATCACAGCATGAACAGTAGCTGTTTTGCCTGTTCCAGGTACACCACTGATGTACATACAACCTGTTGTGCTCTGAGATATCTTGCTCAACAGGAACCTGGAAATGAGATTGTTTCCAAGAGAGTAAGACCAGTTGAGAATAGAATCTTGAGTGGAACATAACTAGGTACTAGGCTTGAAACTAACACACTATCACATAGTTCTTGAAACTATCACATAATACTTTACCTGTGGATACTCTGAAACTCTGCCTCTCTACAGGGCAGAGACTCTGGTACTCTGCTCAGATGTAGGCTTTCCCTTGCCAGCTGCAGTGGAGTAGATGGTGTGAGAGGTGCTGTGAGTCTTTTGGGCAGAGTAGGAGTGAGGGTAACTGTTTTCTTTATTGAGCTAGGTGTGGAGACATTTGGCTTGTGACTAGATGGTGTGGCATGTTGAGACTTCTTGGTTGACTTTAAAGATCGTGGACGCAAATTTTCAACAGGTGCAGTGTCTAATTTACCAATTACCTGAATAAGAAAAAAAATATATTATTTATATGTATAGAAAAGCAGGTATCTACCTCCCTAAAGGTACCATGAAAAATAATTGAACCTATGATCCTAGAAACCAATTTTATGGCTTAGGTTAGGACTGAATATTTTCAAGGCTCTTTGAACATTTAGAAGTGGGAGTACATTCTCATGTCATAGAAATTTGAATTGGTAATAAATACCTACTTTTATTACTATGTATAGTATGTTCATATTTATGTGAACTGTACATTTACTCCCATAAGGGTATAACTTACATGGTTTTCTTCTTTCTCTTCTTCATCACTGGATGATGACACCCAATCCCAATACTTGCTCTTTGACTTTTTCTGAAATAAGGTGGGTGGGGGGAAATAGATATGAATATAAATAGATAATATAAATATAAGTAATTCATTATCATCAATCACAACTTGGCCAGCCTAGTTAGCTTGGACAGTAGCACATCTGACATGTAAGTGCTAGGTCATGGGTTTGATTCCTGCCTGGGGCAGACTTTATCCTAAACAGAGAAGGCCAAGAAAGCCCGTCATTCCCAGAATGACTGGCTTTCTTCTACCCTGTCTTCCTTCTGTCTTCTCTTTTGGGAAAATTAAGGCCTTACATTTCCCTCTATCAAAACCTCTTAAATAATACATAATTGACCG
>NW_007378861.1:53892-65229 GCF_000475195.1 Diaphorina citri | reverse complement strand
TCTCTCTCTCTCTCTCTCTCTCTCTCTCTCTCTCTCTCTCTCTCTCTCTCTCTCTCTTAGATTGTAAAACCAGTTCCCCACCCTTATCTAATATTTTTTCAATATGTTTATGGAAAAAAACCAAAATTATGATGATGAAAATTGAAGAGTTTTGTTAGTCTCAAAAGAGTTTGCCCAATTGTATTAATTTGTATTTTTGTCTCAGCTTGGGCAAAACAGACTGAGTGAGGTCTACAGTTCACAGAACTACAAGTAATAAAATATTTACTTTTGGGCCAATATCAGGTGAAGTATTGGTCTGGTCATCTATTAACATCTGGTTTTGTTCTGTTCTAGTCCTACTGCTTTTGGATGTTCTCCACTGTTCAGACATCTGAAATTGAAATAAGACCATTATATTGGTTTAAGGCAATTTGAGAACTTTCATTCGTAGTGGGTGGAGAAAATTAGGTGTTTCAAGTCCGTCGTCATCTATTAACATCTGGTTTTGTTCTGTTCTAGTCCTACTGCTTTTGGATGTTCTCCACTGTTCAGACATCTGAAATTGAAATAAGCCATTATATTGGTTTAAGGCAATTTGAGAACTTTCATTCGTAGTGGGTGGAGAAAATTAGGTGTTTCAAGTCTGTATTATAATCTGTATGGACTTCAGGGACTTGCATGCAGTGGCATATACAGCATGAAACAAAAGTCCTAGCAAACACCATGTAACTTTTGAGCCACCACCCCTTGGTTAATCAATTGATGGGGTAGTTAATGGGGGGGGGGAAGGTGAATACTCCAAATTTTAAACATTTGGGGGGCTTTGAATGTGTATCATGCCAGGGGGCTGCAGTGGAATATACACTAGTTCACACATGGTCTACATTCCATTTCTAATTTTACTAACTCACTTTCAATCAAGCCAAAACTGTAGGCGGTATTGTTGTGAAGAGGCCCATTGATGAATAGCCCCAGAAGAGACACAATACTTCCCATTTAGGTGCTGGGTCAACACGAGAACACCAGAAAGTAACCCGGAAATTATTTGCAATCGAAAAACAAGTACAAATTTTTGTCGATGGTGGGATTCGAACCCGGGACCTTCTGCATGGCAAGCAAGTGTGTTACCACTGGACCAACCGTGCCCCCACTGGACCAACCATTCCATTTCTAATTTTACTAACTCACTTTCAATCAAGCCAAAACTGTAGGCGGTGTTGTTGTGAAGAGGCCCATTGATGAATAGCCCCTAATTTGGTACAACGAGATTCGTTGCGGGAGAGAACTCGTAAAGGAGAGAACTCGGGCAAAAAAAAGGTCCACGGGAGAGAATTCGTTACCTCCCCTGGGTCTTGACTTTTGGATACTGTAAATTATTTTCTCTCATCTGAAGGCGGATTCTAACTATGCCAAGTATCCTCCGTGAAAGTTTTCGCACCCATAAAAATATTCCAGAGTGTTTAAAGAAGTTTAATGTTGCACAGATTTTCGAGTAGGTGTAAGGTGTGTTAGGTGTGTAACTCTCGAGAAACTTTAACTTAATCTGACTGCGGCTTAGAGTAGGAGTTTAACAAAGAAAATACAGCAAAGACCCAAGTGCCTCGCGTTGGAAAAGATTTACGGTAATGCTATTTTAGATAAGGCGTGCTCCACCTTTATATTGTGAAAAAGTTTCCAAGTCAAATGAACTATGATTCAAGTGTCACTTGGAGGATAGACAGAGGCTCATTAGGGAGTCGTAAGGTACGTCCAGAAGTTTAGTAATGAACTTAAAAGCAGTGGAGAATCTCTGTGAAATAAACAACCACTGATTTGTTCTTTTAAGTAGGTAAAGAAGATAAGGCGTGCTCCACCTTTATATTGTGAAAAAGTTTCCAAGTCAAATGAACTATGATTCAAGTGTCACTTGGAGGATAGACAGAGACTCATTAGGGAGTCGTAAGGTACGTCCAGAAGTTTACTCTTTCCTTTTCATTTCCAGATGTCACCAAGGTTCAATCTATCTTGGTATGTACTTGAATGGTTATACAACCTAGTAATAAAATCAACAAGTCCAAGCAATACGACAAATCTTGGGTCACGCTCAGACTGTCTGATAAACCGCAGAACGAACATGAGTGGCGGGTATTACAATGATAAAGAAATTTGATTGGTTGATTTTTGGATTTTAAGCTAAAGTTTGATTTAGCTTAAAATCCAACCAATCAGAAATCAGTTGACAAGCTCAGATTGTGATCCCGGCGATAAAACACCCTTCAGAAATACCTTTTCTAGACACCTACCAAAACATCATTAATATCTGAAACAGTACTTTCTGTACACTTACTACATATAATCTTAATGAACTCATTGGACAATGGTTACTAACTCTGATAAGGTAGATAATAGAAATGAGAACGTTACTAGAAAAATCTTTGACCTATCCGACAAACTATAAGTAGTGAAACCAGGGTTGATATTGGATAATGAAACGAAAATAGAAAGAGATAATCCAGTCTAGGCCAACCTCAGTGGTATTGGTGGACTTTGAATTTGGAGGTTAATAGTTTGAGTTCAAGTTAATTCATACATTTTAGCTTAGTGCATTAATCGAGAAAGAACATTCATTCATACAATTAAAATTAATTATAACTCAGTCTGGGAGAAATGATAAACAAACTCAACATCAAAGGAGAAGATTTGGTACAAGATAAACAAAAGTTCACTTCGTGAAACAAAAGAACGGAGGAAGACGAAAAAATGTTCAAAATAGATTCCAAGAAATCTGAAACTATAATAAATATTGACTAAACATAACATCTATGTGAACCAAAGAAAATAAATTGTCATGCATTAAAAGACATTTTCTAAAGATAAGATTACGTGAAAAAAATTGTTTATTTTTTTTCTAAAAAATTCAAGGGAGCAAAACTTACCGGGTCTTCTATCCACAACAGGCACAACCCTAATAGTAAAGCTTTCAGCAAGCAGCAGTTTGAAACTTTCAGCATCCTCCACACATGCGCACGAGTCACTGAGTGGATGAGCTTTTTCGTTTTATTTGCTTAACCCTGGGTGTGAGGTTAAACCTTACCACCGTTACTCCTACACCGGTTCCCGTTCAAGTCACATTTTTTATACGCATATCGAAAATTATTGTCTTTTCGTCTAGTCTTTTGATCTTTTCTATAAATTTATTATTCCTCTGTACTTCATTTTAGGCACCCAACTTTTTCTATGGGTCCAAGAAAAAGAAAGTATACCTAAAGATAAACTTTTCCTATGGTAGAACACGACAGAAAGCTATAAAGTAGTGGTGTACCTCCTGAACAAAGATAAGTGATAAAATAGTCTTCTTTTAATCTTAAACCTCTAGTTTTGTTAGACATAGCACAAAAAGGGTTAATAAATACGAAAGAATTGTGTGTATAATGTTTTCATCTATCGAAAGTTTATTTTATGCTATAGGTAATGTTAGCGACCTCCCTGCTAGTACTCGAATATAATTATATACAGGGTGTTTACCTTTATTGTGACCCTACTGAGACTTTTCAGTCCCATTTTCAGCAGTATAAACAGGGTGTACTTATATTCTATTCTATTTTATTGAGCAATTGCAAGGCATTAAAATTGGACATTACACTTTTATATTTGTTTTCAATGTTCAGAATCACAAAATGCCCGAGGCTGCAAGGAGATTTAAACTAATCCAATTGGATTAAACAATCTGATTAGATAACTTTGGATTAGAAATATTACAATACATTATCTAAATTAGAACATCAATTTTTTGAGTGAATATATCCATTATGAAATTTTCCAAGTCAACTTTGAAAATAACTCCATACCCGATGAATAAATTCATCATGGGCATGATATATCCTAGGAATGCATCACACGTAGCTGACTCAAAAATCACCCTGTATGGACAAATGAAACTGTCAGAAGTACGATAGAAATTTGGGCGATTTGGGCCGAAAGCTAAAATTTTGAGACATGTGGACTCTTTTCAAGCTTTCCAAATCTATGTACATAAACCTATTTATTACCACTGAGCAGTGTTAAAGTGCACTTAACGCTTGAGTTTCTATACATGGCATCAATTATACTTTGATATTGAGGGAAGAAAATTGAGGGGAAGGCGTTGACGTTAAAGTAGGGGAAGTGGAATGAAAAACACGCGTCGGGTTCGCATCGCACCCACGTCGGAATGAAAAACAGACCTTATTATGCGAAACAAAAATGGATCAATATGGCCGACTCTTTTTATCTTCAACACCCTAGGTGCCAAGCTCGATCATGTTTACCCACAATGTTTCCACTCGCTTAAAATCCCTCATCTACTTGTAAATATCTTAATAATATCCTCCCTTAATTCCAGTTGTATCCCTCACACAACTGAAAATCCCCGGAGAAACGACAAAATCCCCGGAGAAACGACAAAATCCCCGAAAGTGGAAACTACGTAAGCGCTCGTGGCAGCAAGAGTGGTGGCGCCATTACTTGGCAGCCAGGGTGTTAAAGATGAAAAAGAGTCGGCCATATTGATCCAGTTTTGTTTCACATAATAAAATCATGGAGGTATGAATATAAGTGGAGGAAGGGTAACGATCTCAAGCGGAGGTAAACTTCCCCTCCTCGCGTGCTCGATGGCGGCCATCTTTGAAATTGATTTCAACACATTTTTTACGTTCCGAGAACGAACATTATCCCATCAGGATAAAATCCGCCCCGGGCTAGAATCGAACCCGCGGCCTAGCGCTTACAAGGCAGACGCACTACCAACTAAAAGCTAACTTAGGTTGGCACTGTGCGCTTTGCATTTTGACAAAATGAAATGTTTGAAAAACAGTCCTTCAATATTACGTTCTTCTACTCATATTTTTTACTCCTTCTCCTCCTTCCTCTTTTTCTTCTTCTTCTTCTTACCTATTCTTTGTCATCTTGGAATTTTATCATTTCTTTCTCTTTCTTCTTCTTCTTTTTTCCTCAAGGATATTATTTTTGAAAAAGGAATGTAAAAAAAATATTTTCTCCCCCGTGGTTTCTCTCTCTCTCTCGCTCTCTATTGCCCTTTCTCTCTCATTCTTCATTTCAGTCAGTTATATCTTCAGGATTCTCATTTTATTTATTTTCTTCTTCTTCTTCTTCTTCTTCTTCTTCTTCTTCTTCTTCTTCTTCCTCTTCTTTTTCTTCTTCGTAATAAAAAATAGCACCCGCAAGGTTTTTTATGTCAGTTTGCCAAGTTTACCACAACCCCCATTTGTCGGGACTGAGCGCACCCCGAAATAGCCACGAGCCAGTAGCAATGGGTGCACAGTTGAACTGCTAAGGTCTTATCCTCCCAAAATCGAAGAGAGAAGAAAGACAGGATAGGAGAAAGCCAACCGTTCCGAGAACGAACATTATCCGTTCAGGATAAAATCCGCCCCGGGCGGAAATCGAACCCGAGGCCTAGCGCTTACAAGGCAGACGTACTACCAACCAATCCAACTAGGCTGGCGAGAATGGTAGAAGACTGTTTGGGAATAGTCTCTGAACCGAGCCGAAGCACGCTTAGAAGTAAACAATCAACATGGGCTAGTACACCACAACTCTTGCTCACTTACTTCACTTTCCGTGTCGGGATTACCATATTGTCAGATCTTATGTCTCCAGTAGGTGGCCACGGCCACTCCTTTGGCGTTTGCTGTCTGCAGGTCCTCTAGAGTAAATGATCGGGGTAGAAGTGGGAGGATGAAATGGTTTTCCCCTCCCCTCTCTTCACTATTGAGGAGGGAGGGGAGAAATGGGTAGGAGAGGAGAGAAGATTAAAGTTCGGAACTTGTGAGAGCGGAGAGAGAAACATATACGTGGGAGGGTGAAAGCTTGCTTCCTCTCCTCCCTTCACTATTGAGGAGGGAGGGTGACAATCAACATCGGCTAGTACACCACAACTCTTGCTCACTTACTTTACTTTCCGTGTCCGGATCACCATATTGTCAGATCTTATGTTTCCAGTAGGTGGCCACGGCCACTCCTTTGGCGTTTGCTGTCTACAGGTCCTCTAGAGTCTAGAGAGCACGGTTCTGGTAGATTGGGACAAAACAAGAGATTGCTCTCGTCTTGGATTGCTCCGCATTCGCAGCTGTCCTCTTCTGTGTACCCCCAACATTTCAGGCTTACTTTGTACCTGGTCACCCCCCGTCCTGAGTCGGTTCAGAGTTTTCCATACCGGCTCGCTAAAATCGGCCAAGACCATTTCCAAATTTCGTGATACAAAGTTCGTAAAGATGTTCGCCATTCATGATGGTTTCGGGTAGCAATAATTTTATTAAGTTTTTCCTTTTACTTTGTACCTGGTCACCCCCCGTCCTGAGTCGGTTCAGAGTTTTCCATACCGGCTCGCTAAAATCGGCCAAGACCATTTCCAAATTTTGTGATACAAAGTTCGTAAAGATGTTCGCCATTCATGATGGTTTCGGATAGCAATAATTTTATTAAGTTTTTCTTTTCGAAGAGAAATTGGTAGGAAGGAGGGAGGGTAAATGGGTGGGAGGAAAGAGGATGTTAGAGAGAAGAGAAATTGGTAGGAAGGAGGGAGATTTTCCTTTTTATACTCAAGTAAATCATTTTGTCAACATTTTTTTAACATCAATTTAAAGTTTTAAAGAAATAAAGGAAAGTAAAAAAAGTTACAATGGAAAAACATGTGGCGTTCGAATTTCCCAGCAAAGGGGACACTCGGTCGAAAGTCACAACACTCGGCAGTCGGCCCCGCAGACCCTCCTTGCTGGAAAAACTAAAACTCCATGTGGACAAGAAAACGAAGCGAATGAAATGGAAAAAGAAACTGAGAAGACAAACGAGAAAGAATTTAAAAGCGGAAAAAGAAGAAAGAAGACGGACAAGAGAACGGGGAAAGCCGATGACCAAGGAAACGCTGATAAAAATGATGGAGGCATACATCGCAGAGAAGAAGAAGAAAAAGAAAAGCTTGAAAGTACCAGTGAAGAAGAGCAAGATAAGTATTGGTAAGAAGAAAAGGAAGGCGAAGAAACAAAAAGGAAAGAGCCTGGAAATGAAGATCAAAGGTGTGAAACCACAGAAAGAACTCTTCGAAGACGGACAAGAGAACGGGGAAAGCCGATGACCAAGGAAACGCTGATAAAAATGATGGAGGCATACATCGCAGAGAAGAAGAAGAAGAAAAAGAAAAGCTTGAAAGTACCAGTGAAGAAGAGCAAGATAAGTATTGGTAAACATCGCAGAGAAGAAGAAGAAGAAAAAGAAAAGCTTGAAAGTACCAGTGAAGAAGAGCAAGATAAGTATTGGTAAAAAGAAAAGGAAGACGAAGAAACAAAAAGGAAAGAGCCTGGAAATGAAGATCAAAGGTGTGAAACCACAGAAAGAACTCTTTCCGTTGACATAAAATCAAACCCTGCCACACTATGGAAAGCTGTGAAGCCATTAGAAAAAGCTTACAAAATACCAAGATAGAGATAGAATAGAGAGAGAGATAGATAGATAGAGGGAGAGAGAGAATGATGAATTAGGAATGATCACTTATTGAGCCTTACTTCTCAAGGGAGAGAGAAAGGGAAGAGAAGAACATCCGATTTACAGTCAACTGATGAAACGCTCAAATACAATCGCATGCAAAAAGGGGCGTACAGATAGAAAGAAGAGGAGAAGAGGGAGAGGAAGAGGAGGAGAGAGAGAGAGAGAGAGAGAGAGAGGGAAAGACATTGCATCTAAGATCTAACATCCAACACTCTGATGACATTTTCAATCCTTGATGAAACTTTCAGCTTTCCAATACTTGTCTTGATTATTAGCCTATTAGGTACAATATTCAGTAAATCCAGCTTTCCTCAGAAAAACCGCTTCGAAACAGGTTACTAGGTTGAAATGGAAGACAGACATTACCACTACCGACATACAGAGACGGGAAACTTTCCATCATTATACAGGGTTCCCTGAAATCCTTGATGCAGTGCGTGACTACAAGTTTCACTATTCCAAGCATGTACCATTGTACCAGATACGATTAGGTAGAAAGCCACCAGCTTTCCTCAGAAAACTGATGGATCAGATTTTTTAATCCTTGATGTACAAGGAGTGCGTGACTACAAGGTTCCCTGAAATCCTTGATGTACAAGGAGTGGGTGACTACAAGTTTCACTATTCTAAGCATGTACCATTGTACCAGATACGATTAGGTAGAAAGCCACCAGCTTTCCTCAGAAAACTGATGGATCAGAAAATGTAGTGAAGCTCAGTGAAAGGTTCTCTGATGTACAAGGAGTGGGTGACTATAAGTTCACGATTCCGATAGGAGAAAGCCAGCCGTTCCGAGAACGAACATTATCCCATCAGGATAAAATCCGCCCCGGGCGGGAATCGAAACCGCGGCCTAGCACTTACAAGGCAGACGCACTACCAACTAAGCTAACTAGGCTGGCAGAGATCAGAAAATGAAATGAAGCTCAGTGAAAGGTTCTCTGATGTAAAAGGAGTGGGTGACTACAAGTTTCACTATTCTCGAAACCGCGGCCTAGCACTTACAAGGCAGACGCACTACCAACTAAGCTAACTAGGCTGGCAGAGATCAGAAAATGAAATGAAGCTCACAGTGAAAGGTTCTCTGATGTAAAAGGAGTGCGTGACTACAAGTTCACGATTCCAAGCAATGTACCAGACTAAAGTCGAACTTTACAAAGTTACAAACAAAAAAAAAAAAAAAAAAAAAAAAAAACATAACACGAATCCCGGCCAGGGCGGAAATTTTCTGGGGTATGGATGTAAAAGAATGTGCCTTGAGGTAATGCGAAAGTAGTCCCAAGGTACGTTTTTTTTTTTTTTAAGAGATGTCAACTGAAAAAAAGGAAAAGAGAGAGAAAAAAAGGGTCACTGAGTTGCATTGACCCACCAATGGGTTGTGTTGCAACTCGAGAATCTATTTCACGTATTTTTCTCCCTATAATTATCTTTTCTTTTTACAAGTAACCCCTACATTAATATCCATTACACAGAGAGCAAAGTGTCTCACCTTCCAGGGTCCATATAGCTTTAAATTGATTATACACACTGTGAAGTACCGTTTCTTCCACGCCAGTCCTTAGAGTTTCATCTCGAATAGCCCGGATCAACAATCTATGCATCTGGAAATGAAAAAGAGAATCTTTCCATTTTATTATATTCTTAAAAAATAGAGTTTGATAAAGGGAACTGTAACTGCTAAGGTCTTATCGTCCCATTTTATTATATTCTTAAAAAATAGAGTTTGATAAAGGGAACTGTAACTGCTAAGGTCTTATCGTCCAGAGAAGAAAGACAGGATAGAAGAAAGCCAGCCGTTCCGAGAACGAACATTATCCGTTCAGGATAAAATCCGCCCCGGGTGGAAATCGAACCGCGACCTCAAACGGTCTGAGTGTGAGTGGCGGACATTACACATATGCTGAACAATACATACCTCGCCCAGAGCCAATAGGTAGCGTACAGCTTTGGAGGAGAATATGGACTGGAGTGTTTTTTGTATTTGGAGTGGCGTGATGAGTTCTCCCTCCTTAGCATCCCGAGTGGCATGCTTGCAAATATCTACGTTCCGAGAACGAACATTATCCGTTCAGGATAAAATCCGCCCCGGGCGGAAATCGAACCCGAGGCCTAGCGCTTACAAGGCAGACGTGCTACCAACCAATCCAACTAGGCTGGCGAGAATGGTAGAAGACTGTTTGGGAGTAGTCTCTGAACCGAGCCGAAGCATGCTTAGAAGTAAACAATCAACATGGGCTAGTACACCACAACTCTTGCTCACTTATTTTACTTTCCGTGTCCGGATCACCATATTGTCAGATCTTATGTCTCCAGTAGGTGGCCACAGCCACTCCTTTGGTGTTTGCTGTCTGCAGGTCCTCTAGAGAGCACGGTTCTAACAACAACAACAACAACAACAACAACAACAACAACAACAACAACAACAACAACACCAACAACAACAACAACAACAAACTTGAAAACAGTGGAGAGATTCACACAACCGAAAGCGAAAGCAATAATGTTTTGGCAAAGTTTATTTAAATGTTTTGTCACGGTACACAAAACATATTACCAACATAAATGTTTGGTCCAAAGTTTGGAATGTGGACGAAATAAAACACAACATTGTTCATATTGTGTATATTTATGTTACTGTCAAAGCTTGGAAGAAAAAAAAGTTTGACAGAGAGAATTGTAACTGCTAAGGTCGTATCGTCCCGAAATCGAAGAGAGAAGAAAGACAGGATAGGAGAAAGTCAGCCGTTCCGAGGAACGAACATTATCCCTTCAGGATAAAATCCGCCCCGGGCAGCAATTGAACCCGCGACCTAGCGCTTACAGGGCAGACGCGCTACAATTCAAGGTAACTAGGACGGCTTGTGAAAGCTTGAAATTGAATGCAATGTGAATTACGAAAGATTTGCCATAACTGTCAAACACCTATTAGACTGCATCCGCCATGCACCCGTACGTTCTACCCTGAGCAGCAAGCCCACAACCGAAAGCGAAAGCAATAATGTTTTGGCAAAGTTTATTTAAATGTTTTGTCACGGTACACAAAACATATTACCAACATAAATGTGTTGGTCCAAAGTTTGGAATGTGGACGAAATAAAACACAACATTGTTCATATTGTGTGTATGTTACTGTCAAAGCTTGGAAGAAAAAGAAAAAGTTTGATGGAGGGAATTGTAACTGCTAAGGTCGTATCGTCCCGAAATCGAAGAGAGAAGAAAGACAGGATAGGAGAAAGCCAGCCGTTCCGAGGGACGAACCTTATCCCTTCAGGATAAAATCCGCCTCGGGCAGGAATTGAACCCGCGACCTAGCGCTTACAAGGCAGACGCGCTACAATTCAAGGTAACTAGGCTGGCTTGTGAAAGCTTGAAATTGAATGCAATGTGAATTTTATTACGAAAGATTTGCCAGCTTAGTTAACTCCGACTCCGAGTCGTGTTTTCCTTTCGGAATTTCCCCTATTCTAGAGCTCGTTTCTCCTCTTCTGGCGTGTTAGCGTCTGGTGCCCTGGTACTACGTCATAATATAGGAAATCCAAGATGGCCGGGCATCTTTATCGGCCCGGCATCTTTATCGATAGCAGAAAGGAAAATATGTACAACTTTACAAAGTTTGGAACTTGTAACTCAGTGCGTCTGTGGCCTGCCTTGTAAATGCTAGGTGTTGGCTTCTATTCCCGGCCACCACCCGAGGCGACTTTGATGATAAGGATTGTTTTCGAAACGGAGCAACCTCCGTGGCCGAGTGGGTATCACACTAGGCTTGCACGCACGAGGTCCCGGGTTCGATTCCCGGCGGGGTACACTCAGCCTCGTGAGGACAACTGAGTAGCT
>NW_007378861.1:51225-53651 GCF_000475195.1 Diaphorina citri | reverse complement strand
AGAGAGAGAGAGAGAGAGAGAGAGAGAGAGAGTACACACGGGTAGGTAAAGGCTGAAAAATGAATAGCATGCCAAAGTAGAAGAAATTGAAAAAGAATGATTTAGAAGAGAGAGAGAGGGAAAGAAATTGAGAAAGACCACAGGCCAGAAAAATCTGGTGTGAACATCACACAACTTTTCTCATCCTATTAAATGATGCTTATTTTGGGTGTTCATGTTTTTATAGCCAAACTTTTACAATATCTCTAACCGTTTAGTCGGTATAGCTGAAAACCGCCAAAAAACCGGTCAAAAACCGCCAAAAAGCGGTAAGGAAAGTAAAAAGGAGAGGAGAAAGAGAGCTATAAAGAAAGTGGTAATTGAAAATATAGAGGAGGAGGAGGAGGAGTGGGGGAAAGAAGGGATAAGAAGAGAAAGAAAGAGAGAGAAAGAAAAAGAGAGAGAGAGAAAGAGAGAGTACCTACACACGTGTACCTGTAAGAAAAGGGCAATTGAAAACCATTGAAAAAAGAAATATAGGGAGAGATGTAGGTGGATTAAGGGGAAGGGAAAAAATGGGGAGGGAAAAAGGAGGGGAGGGAGGGAGAGAGAGGGAAAAGAAAAAAAAAGAGTTGGAAGTTTTAATAATAGTGCCGCACACATCCAAGTACACACTCATATTGACGTTTAATCAATTTACCTCTCTCTCTCTCTCTCTCTCTCTCTCTCTCTCTCTCTCTCTCTCTCTCTCTCCTCTCCCTCTCTCTCTCCTCTCTCCCTCTCTCAATCTCTTTCTCTCTCTATTTCTCTCTCTATTTCTCTCTCTCTTTCTCCCTCTCTTTCTCTCTCTTTTTTTTTCTCTCTCCTCTCTCTCTCTCTCTCTCTCTTTTTTTCTCTTTCCAAACCTTTTTTCTTCTCTCTTCTTCTTCCTTTGCGTTTGCAATCTACTTCCTATTATTACCTTTTGTACTATTGGAGTGGCTCCTAAACATCCCCCCCCCTTTAAGAAGGAGAAAAAAAAAAGAGGTTTGATAGAGGGAAATGTAAAAAAGGGAGGTCTTATCGTCCCGAAATCGAAGGTTAAAGGACGAACAGTTTAGGAAAAAGAGAGCATTTCCTTGAACGAACCTTATCTGTTTAGGATGAAATTCGTCACGGGTGGGAATCGAACCCGCGACCTAGTGCTTTCAAAGTAGGTACTCTATTTTCCAAGATAAGTAGACTGAAGGAGAGAGTAGATGAAGAAGGAGGAGGAGGGAGAGAGAGAGAGGAAGAGGAAAGGTAAGAAAGAGAGGAAAGAAAAGGAGAGGAGGAGGAGATAGAAAGATAGAGAGGAAGAAGAGAAAAAGAAAGACAGAGAAAGAAGGAAAAAGAAGGAGAGAAAACGTAGAGAGTGAGAGAGAAAGGAAAGAAGGAGAAAGAGGGGCGAAAGGTATTTTGCAGATAAAATTATGATTTGTTTCCAAGGAAGGAAAAAAAAGCTGTAAATGATACAAAAGGAAACTTTTTTTCCTAACTTTTCAGCACAAAAATAAAAAATAAAAGTAACTAAAAAAAAAGTAAAAAAAAGGTCTAGGCCTCTAGCTAAGGTCTGAATCTAAATACTCAGCTGGATTTCTTTTTCTACAAGGGTCAGTACTATGGTCAAGGCTCCGTTGAGGACGCTTCTATTCATTAGCATGGTTTGTTTATTTTCTCTTAGAGAGTCTTAGATCAGTACTAGGCTATGGTCGATAGTCGGTTCTCCGTTGTGGACACCTACTAAGAATATTTTACAGCATAGGTATGAATAGCCGAAAATTTTGGACTACCTTTTTTTTACACACTTACCTTTTTCCAAACAAATTTCCTTTTTATATTTTTTTATTCTTCCATGTTTTATTTTAATTAATCAAATTACATACCAACACAAAAATACACTTTTTAGCTTCTTCTTCTTCTTCTTCTTCTTCTTCTTCTCCTTCTCCTGCTTCTCCTACTATTATTTCTTTTTTATCCTGTTTCGTTCATTTAAACAAACTCGAAATAGGTAGGTATAACCCTTTCCTCTGCTTGTTTTTCCATTCCGAATGTTTTTGTTTCAAGTTTTTCCATTAATTTCACCTCCGTTTTTGTTCGGGTACTTAGAGAAGCTGATGGTGATGTTTTTTCGGACTTTTCCAACAAGATTGAAATTGAAACACTTGGTTGGGATTTCAAACAAGTGGAATTGAAACATTGTCTTTTTTTTTCTTCTTTTTTTTTAATTCCCACAAACTCTTTTTTTAGAGGTTTGATAAAGGGGTGTGCGATATCCCGAAAGCGAAGAGAGAAGAAGAACAGGACAGCAGAAAGCCACAGCCGTTCCAAGAACGAAAGCACATTACATTGCAGCTCTGTACTCCAGAGAGAGAGAGAGAGAGAGAGAGAGAGAGAGAGAGAGAGAGAGAGAGAGAGAGAGAGAGAGA
>NW_007378861.1:43128-50874 GCF_000475195.1 Diaphorina citri | reverse complement strand
TCACCACTCTAATAACCCGTTCATAACACGTGCAACTTCCTTTAACCTTTTTAAAGGAAAACTACAAAATGGGAATAAATAAAAAAATGGAGTGATATTTTCTAGAGAGAAGGGCAGAGAGAGGAGTGAGGGGGAAGAAAGAGGGAAATAAAAGAAAGGGAGAAAGAGATAGGGTTATGGAAACTGGCCTTAAGATGACATTCCAGCTTTAGTTACTGTATAATAAAAACCACTTCGTCCTCAAAGAAGTGTTAAAGGCACCCTCTAGTACCTAATCTTTACAAAATAAAAAATCACCTTTGTACAATTTGTGTGACCAGCAGCGAGAGCTAAAAATCGGGCAGGAAGAGGAAGAGGAGGAGGAATAGAGGGAGGAGGAGTAGGAGAGGAAGAAAGGAGAGGAAGGAGGAGGAAGGAAGAGGAGGAGAAGAGGAGAAGGGAGGAGGAGAGAGGAGGACTCTCTCTCTCTCTCTCTCTCTCTCTCTCTCTCTCTCTCTCTCTCTCTCTCTCTCTCTCTCTCTCTTTCTCTCGCTCTTTCTCACACACTCTTTTTTTATTGACCTCATGACTTGGCAATAATCTTTCACCTCTCTCTCTCTCTCTCGCTCTCTCTCTCTTTATTTTTTTTTTTATTAGGTAACCTCACTTTTCAATATAAAACTTTCTACAAGCCAGCATTCTCTCTCTCTTCTCTCTCTTTCTCTCGCTCTTTCTCACACACTCTTTTTTTATTGACCTCATGACTTGGCAATAATCTTTCACCTCTCTCTCTCTCTCGCTCTCTCTCTCTCTCCCTCTTTCTTTTTTTTATTAACCTCACTTTTCAATATAAAACTTTCTACAAGCCATTCTCTCTCTCTCTTTCCCTCCCTCCTATCTCCTTTTTTTGGCTACCTCTCTCTTTTTCACTCTCTTTCTATCTCTCACTCTAGGTGGTAATTCTATATCTCAGAAGAGACGAAAGAGAGATTTCTTTCTAAACCACTGTATCAAAGGCTTGCGACATGTCAAACAATGCCCTCTTTTTTTCGTCCATTTTGGGAACCCCTTTCATGTTCAAGTGTCTACCCGCCTATTACCTATCACGCCTGAAGATATACAAGGGGTAGCTAGTTTTTTACATCATTTATTTATTTGTGCTTTGTGTTGTATACAGGGTGCATCAAAATTGTGTTCCCAAGTCGTACACAGGTCATGTCTGTCAGATTTAAAAAAAAAAAATCTTCTACTTTTTCTTAATGTTCTCCTCTTTCTTCTCCTCCTCCTCTTCCTCCTCCTTCTTCTTCTTCCTCTTCTCTCATCATTTATTTATTTGTGCTTTGTGTTGTATACAGGGTGCATCAAAATTGTGTTCCCAAGTCGTACACAGGTCATGTCTGTCAGATTAAAAAAAAAAATCTACTTTTTCTTAATGTTCTCCTCTTTCTCCTCCTCCTCCTCCTCCTCCTCCTTCTGTTTCTCCTGAAAAAGGGTTCTCTTTTTCATCCAATATTTTTATGGTTCAAAATTTTTTGGAGCCTTGAGCTCAAGAAGGGGGGCGCTCGCGGCCTCTTTAAATTCTTAAACACCCTGTATAGGGTAAAACGCCGCGGGGGCTTCTCTTGTTGTGTTCAAAATAAAAAAAAAAAGCAATAATAATAGGTGATGCCCATCAGGAAGAAAATAATAATGATGGAGGACAGGCTCCAAGGCAAACGAGATATCCATGGTAATAGGTGATGCCCATCAGGAAGAAAATAATAATGATGGAGGACAGGCTCCAAGGCAAACGAGATATCCATGGTAAAAAAAAAAAAAAATCCCTAAAGGGAATTTTCCTGAAAAATGAAGAGAGGGGAAAGAAGGTAAGATATGTAAGTAATAAAAAATGTCGATGATTTATGGCCCAGACCGGTGTTTTGGACAAGCTTCGTGAGAAATGAGGATGAAGGTAGAGAACACACTGCTCTCAACTCACGTGAGCTCACGTTGTGAGGTCAGTGTAGCTATCCTGAACGAAATCACTATACGTATATTATGGGAGAACTTTGGATCACATCTTTCTGAGTCCCCATGATTTCACGTGACGTGACGGTAGTGTGTTTCCACCTTAAGTTTAATCTATTCTATCCTATCTATCTAAATCTATTCTATTCTCTCAAACTTACGCCACTTTTTCCAAATCTAAGATAGAAAAACACCTCATCTTTTTCGCCTGAAGACATCACCTTCTCTAACAAAATCATGCCAAATTCTGTCAAACCTTTTTCATCCTCTCCCCAAAAGTCTATACCTTTTACAAACCGAATAAAACAGGTCGTGACCGTAATGGGTCCGATTCACACCGCTCTAACAAAATCATGCCAAATTCTGTCAAACCTTTTTCATCCTCTCCCCAAAAGTCTATACCTTTTACAAACCGAATAAAACAGGTCATGACCGTAATGGGTCCGATTCACACCTGGGGCGACCTTTATCGAAATTAGATGGGGTTCGTTCTCGGAACGGTTGGCTTTCACCTACCCTGTCTTCCTTCTCTCTTCTATTTGGGGACGATAGGAATATGAACTCCGTTCTTAAAGTTCCCCTCTATCAAATCTTTTTTTTTTTTAATTAGTCGTGCACCCCTCCCCTCCTTAAGGCATATTCAAACAAACACTTGAATATTCAACTTGAAAGTTTTTACACTTTGGCTCCTTGCCTAATTTCCTCTGTTAACACAACCATGAGAAAAAAAAGCATGTCGTTAAAATCTGTGCTTTGTATAATTGCAAACGACTTGTGTACAACTTT
This sequence comes from Diaphorina citri, assembly GCF_000475195.1. Classification (NCBI taxonomy): domain Eukaryota; kingdom Metazoa; phylum Arthropoda; class Insecta; order Hemiptera; family Psyllidae; genus Diaphorina; species Diaphorina citri. Next base: position 48,102 of record NW_007378861.1, on the reverse strand, counting down.
TCGTATGTTTTCAGTGTTTTCTGTTTAATTAATTAATCTAAATAATTAATCTCTCCGGGTTCAAAGCCCTTTTCAGTTTCTATTTCTACAGGAGGCTGAAGAATTCTGGAGATATAATTCTGGAGATACAAAGTTTACAGCTTAGGATAGGACTCATAGGTTTTGTAGTGGAAAATGTGTGTGTATTGGTGGAGATGTCAAATTAACAAATTATATAATAGAGAGTCAACAATCAGCATTTTTAATACAGTCCACGTCAACTGGGAAGTCCGATGGAAGCGCATGGAGGGGAACCGCAACTTCTCAACTGTAAGTCGGACAGTTCTAAAAGTTTCACCATTCGATTCGGCGTGAAAAATCCCATGGGATCAACTATTCACATGCTTACTTGTTAATCAACGAGCTATTTTTTGACGAGTGCGCACCCAAAGGTCATCGGACTTCCCAGTTGAAGTGGACTATATTGGTGGATATGACAGGACTCCATAATTAAATAATCAATGGTGGGGATGTCAAATTAACAAATTATTATGAAAATGAACAATTGAATAAATAATATTGATATACCTACTTATTATTTATTAGTGGAGATGACAAAACTACATAAAAAAATCATTTATTTATTTATTTATTTACAATATAAACGGTTTCCCTTTACTATCTAATATAAATCAACAACCTAACTATCAAAAACGTAAGATAAACGGGGAAGAAATACCTATAATATGTGTACCTATTGCCTATCTAATACATATTTAACTGGCCTAGCTGGAACAGGTATAAATAATTGGGAGAATGGGAGAAATATTTTGTAAACATTCAGAAAAAGCTGTGAGAGTAAAAAGGGATGGAAAATTATTGGAAATATGGAAATGCGAAATGTCCTGAATTTTTTGCAATGCCAGTAACACATCATATTATGTAGGTACATACATAGTTGGAGATTTATGTATCCCCATTATGTAATATGAGAGTAATGTATGTAAATTCTACATAATATATACCTACTTATGAAAGGTTATGTACCTAGATGTTGTCTTGAAAAATCGTACATAAGAGTATTCCCCTGGGTAAAATAAATATATATTTTGTTCTTCTTTCCTCTCCTTCTTCTTCTTTCTTCTTCTTCCTTTTCCTCTTCTTCTTCTTCTTCCTCCTCTTTCTTCTTCTTATCTTTTATTTTCTTTCTGTCATAATATTAGGATATGAGAAAATGTAGATACACAAAGAAAAGGCTCGAGAAAGAGAGAGAGAGAGAGCATATTATGTAGGTACATACATAGTTGGAGATTTATGTATCCCCATTATGTAATATGAGAGTAATGTATGTAAATTCTACATAATATATACCTACTTATGAAAGGTTATGTACCTAGATGTTGTCTTGAAAAATCGTACATAAGAGTATTCCCCTGGGTAAAATAAATATATATTTTGTTCTTCTTTCCTCTCCTTCTTCTTCTTTCTTCTTCTTCCTTTTCCTCTTCTTCTTCTTCTTCCTCCTCTTTCTTCTTCTTATCTTTTATTTTCTTTCTGTCATAATATTAGGATATGAGAAAATGTAGATACACAAAGAAAAGGCTCGAGAAAGAGAGAGAGAGAGAGAGAGCGAGAGAGAGATAATAAAAATGATATTCAAGAAAGAGAAGAGCAAATATTTTGTGTACACATAGACATAGTAGAAATTGAGAGATGGAGAATGGAAAGAGCGAGAGAGAGATAATAAAAATGATATTCAAGAAAGAGAAGAGCAAATATTTTGTGTACACATAGACATAGTAGAAATTGAGAGATGGAGAATGGAAAGAGCGAGAGAGAGATAATAAAAATGATATTCAAGAAAGAGAAGAGCAAATATTTTGTGTACACATAGACATAGTAGAAATTGAGAGACGGAGAATGGAAAGAGCGAGAGAGAGAGAGAGACACAGAGAGAGAGAGAGAGAGCGAGAGAGAGAGGAGGAAATAAATTGAGAAATAAGAACAAAGGTATGGAAAAAGATACACAAGGAGAGATAAGAAATAAAAATGTAATAAGCAGGAGAAAAAGAAGAGAGAATAGATGAGAAATAAATAAAGCCCATGAGAGGAAGAGAGAGAGAGGGAGAGAGAGAGAGAGAGAGATTTCCTCTCAAGCTGGGTGGGTCAAAGAAAAGTGCTCAGTTCAAAATCATAACCATTCAACCCTGTATATAAGGTCCTGCTAAAGAGGGAATTATATAATTCGATTGGCAAAGTCACCCTGTATATCAGTTCCTGTTAAAGAGGGAATTGTTACTTTCTATAATTCGATTGGCAAAGTCACCCTGTATATCAAGTCCTGCTAAAGAGGGAATTATAAATTCGATTGGCAAAGTCACCCAGTATATCAGGTCCTGTTAAAGAGGGAATTATTACTTTCTATAATTCGATTGGTAAAGTCACCCAGTATATCAGGTCCTGTTAAAGAGGGAATTATTACTTTCTATAATTCGATTGGCAAAGTCACCCTGTACATATATCAAGTCCTGCTAAAGAGGGAATTATAATTCGATTGGCAAAGTGCAAACTGCAAAGCTCATCTTAACCTGAATGCAGAAGCATCTCAAAGAGAGTTCTCGGGTAAACAAGAAAAAAGAGATAAACAAGAAAGGAAAGAGAAGGAGGAGGAGGAGAAGGAGAAGGAAAATAATAACAAGAAGAAGAGAGCGAGAGGAGAAGTGGACAAGTGAAGAAGAAGAAAATTAGCAGATATGAACAAGGAGCAGTAGGAGAAGAAGAAAAGTAGAAGGAGAAGAAAGAGGAGGAGGAGGAAGAGGAGGAGGAGGAGAAGGAGAAGAGGAGGAGAAGAGAAGGAGGAGAAGAAGGAGAAGAGGAGGAGGAGGAGGAGAAGGAGAAGAGGAGGAGGAGGAGAAGGAGAAGAGGAGGAGGAGGAGGAGGAGAAGGAGAAAAGGAGGAGGAGAAGGAGAAGAGGAGGAGGAGAAAAGGAGGAGGAGAAGGAGAAGAGGAGGAGGAGGAGAAAAGGAGGAGGAGAAGAACGAGGAGGAGGAAGAGAAGAGGAGGAGGAGAAGAGGAGGAGGAGAAGAGGAGGAGGAGAAGAAGGAGAAGAGGAGGAGAAGAGGAGGAGGAGAGGAGGAGGAGAAGAAGGAGAAGAGGAGGAGGAGAAATTTATGTATCCCCATTATGTAATATCAGATTAATTTATGTAAATTCTATATACATACTTATGAAAGGTTATGTACCTAGATGTTGTCTTGAAAAATCGTACATAAGAGTATTCCCCAGGGTGAAATAAATATATATTTTGTTCTTCTTTCCTCTCCTTCTTCTTCCTTCTTGTTCTTCTTCTTCTTCCCCTTCTTCTCCTCCTCCTTCTTCCTTCTTGTTCTTCTTCCTCCTCTTCTTCTCCCTCTCTCTCTCTCTCTCTCTCTCTCTCTCTCTCTCTCTCCTCTTTAAAAACTCTGGATGGGTTTTTTATGTGCTCCTCATAAAAAATTCAAATGCAAAATGCAAGACATGGGAGGATTGAGGCAGGTATAACTAATTTTATTATTAGGAAACATGATAAAAAAAACTAAATGAAAAGAAAAATGAAAAAAAAAAAATGATAAAAATAAAAAAAAAGTAAAAAATGCAAAATTTTAGTCGCATATAAAAAGCTGACACGAAAGAGAGAGAAAGAGGAAGAGGGAGAGAGTAAAATGAGGAAATAAAAAAGGAAATCCAACAGGACAGAGAGACTAGAGAGAGAGAGAAGGAAAGGAAGATGGTAGAGAGAAATACCTAAAGCCTAAAGGAATATGAATATGCATATTCCTCATGAAATGCACAATAACAAGTATTATAAATATGCATATTCCTAATGAAATGCATAATAACAAAAAATAAAATATGCATTTTCCTAAAATAAATAAATGAAAAACTACTACATGGAAAACTAACCCCTGTTTATTAAATTATACAGAAAATAAATTGCACAGGTAGGTATAGTTCGATAATAGATAAATAGGTAATTAGATTTATTAGGTAAATCCAATTTCTTTCCACAGTATAATATCATAAACCTACCAAGGTAATTCAATAGTTTTCCTAATTAATTTCAAAGCCTCTATACTGATGTTTAGATAGGTAATTGTATAATACTTTTTTGTTGCCAATCTAGGTATTCATAATTTTATATATCTAAAAATAGAAATCTACATAATTTATTTACCTACGTAGGTTTTCTAAAACGGGTTGACGCAATAAAAAAAAACTCGGTAGGTACCTACATCATAGGTAGGTATGTCTTTCTTTGGTAAAGAAGGTACATACATAGCTACTACAGCAATGTAGATACACTGGAAAAATGGACAGTAAAGGATGTTTGCATTAAAAAAAAAAAAAAAAAAAAAAAATAAAAAAACCGGAAAAAAAGGAAAAAAAAGGGTTTTTGGTTAAAAAAAAAAAAAAAAAAAAAAAAAAAAACATGATAAAGAATGGCTAACTTTACGTAGGCATTAAATTCAAGCTTGTTATAAACCAGCGCTTGTCAAACTGAGGACATTTTTAGGCGCTAGGTTGCGGGTTCGATTCCCACCGGGGGCGATTTTTATCCTAAACAGATAAGGCTAGTTTCGTCTCCTCCTCCTCCTCCTCCTAATGTATCCCTTCTTTCTTTTCCTCCTTCTCCTTTTTATTCCCCCCACCCTCCTGATCTTCCTAACTTCATAGCAATCTCTTACCTCCTATTGTCTCCCTTCTCTCTCTTATTTTTTTGCCCGTCCTTCCTTTATTATTACGATAGTAATAACGAAAGGTAGTGGACGGGCTATTGTATTCGCTTCGGTGTCTGTCTGTCAGTCTGTCTGTCCCCATAGAAGGACTTATCCAAACCTGGTCGACCTATATATCAAATTAAAGGTCTTTTTTTCTCCTTCTATCGCTTAAAAAAAAAAAAAAAAAAAAAAAAAAATTAACTTTCCTTTTTCAATTTTTTTTTCTCAAAAAAAATTT
>NW_007378861.1:36789-39289 GCF_000475195.1 Diaphorina citri | reverse complement strand
ATGGTAGAGAGAAATACCTACCTAAAGCCTAAAGGAATATGAATATATGCATATTCCTAATGAAATGCACAATAACAAGTATTATAAATATGCATATTCCTAATGAAATGCATAATAACAAGTATTATAAATATGCATATTCCTAATGAAATGCATAAAAACAAAAAATAAAATATGCATTTTCCTAAAATAAATAAATGAAAAACTACTACATGGAAAACTATCCCCTGTTTATTAAATTATACAGAAAATAAATTGCACAGGTAGGTATAGTTCGATAATAGATAAATAATTAGATTTATTAGGTAAATCCAATTTCTTTCCACAGTAATATCATAAACCTACCAAGGTAATTCAATAGTTTTCCTAATTAATTTCAAAGCCTCTACTGATGTTTAGATAGGTAATTGTATAATACTTTTTTGTTGCCAATCTAGGTATTCATAATTTTATATACCTATCTAAAAATAGAAATCTACATAATTTAATTACCTACATAGGTTTTCTAAAACGGGTTGACGCAAAAAAAAAAAAAAAAAAAAAAAAAAATTAAAAAATTTAATTCCCAAAAAGGTTTTTTAAAAAGGGTGTGCAAAAAAAAAAAAAAAAAAAAAAAAAAAAAAAACTCGGTAGGTATAGGTAGTAGGTACCTACATAGGTAGGTATGTCTTTCTTTGGTAAAGAAGGTATAGGTACCTGGTACATACATAAATACTACAGCAATGTAGATACACTAGAAAAATGGACAGTAAAGAATGTTTGCATAAAAAATATAACATGATAAAGAATGGCTAACTTTACGTAGGCATTAAATTCAAGCTTGTTATAAACCAGCTCTTGTCAAACTGAGGACATTTTTAAGCGCTAGGTTGCGGGTTCGATTCCCACCGGGGGCGATCTTTATCCTAAACAGATAAGGCTTGTTCTGGGAACGAATGGCTTTCTCTGTTCGCTTTCGGGACGAGAAGACCAAAGAGAGAGAGAGAGAGAGAGAGAGAGAGAGAGAGAAAGAAAGGTTTCTCTCTTAGCTGAGATTTTGTTAAACTTTGGGAACCGCTATTTCAGACCGACCGTAATAATTAATGGGCCGAAGTCAAGCACTCTGTAATGGGAGTGTTTGTGCCCATTATTATTATTAATTTGTGTGCAAATTAAAATTATGGTCACATAAACCACCTAGCTGTGATGTATACGTATATAGGTATGTAGCTAGCGTGGTTTTTGTTTTATTTTCAAGTGAAATCTTTTCACCTAATAGGCATTTTATTTACCGGCCGGCGGCCTAGGTAGGCACTTATTTTTAATCGCCCGTAGGTATTTTTTTCTTTTTTAACTGAACTTTATTCCTCATTTATTTGTGGGCATTTTAAAGCCGAAGAAATGACAGAAAAAGACGAAGAAAAGGAAAAGAAAAACAAATCAGGGGAATAAATAAAAGAAGACGAATAAGGAAAGGAGGAAACGCAGAAAAAAACTTGAAAGAAAAAGGAGAATAACAAGAGAGAGAAAGGAGAAGAAGAAGGAGGGGTTAAACCAGAAGGGGAGGGACAAAATGATAAAATAATACACAAAGATGCATACGAAGAAAAAGATAGAGAGAGGTAGGGAGGGATAGAATAAGTTAGAAGTGGGAGAGAAAGAGATACAAGGGAGAAATAAAGAGGGAAGGGGAGAGAGAGAAAGAGGGAGGAAGAAAGAGAAGGAAAGAGAGAGAGAGAGAGAGAGAGGGAGAAAACAAATAGCATTATGAAATAATACTTGGAGTACATACTTAAACATTTATGTTTCATTTAAATTCACGTTCATGTATTTCAACTGGGGAATTAGACATTTTAACCCACATACATTCAGATAATACTCCTCTCTCTACCCCCCCCCCCCTCTCTCTCTTTCTCTCCCTCTCCCTCGGGCGGGAGAGAGGGGACGGGATTAGAGGGGGAAGAAGAGAATAGGAGGGAAAAGAGGAAGAGACAGAAATAAGGAGAAATGTTTAAAAAATAGTTTGTTTCAATAGTAAATTATTAGAGAAAATTGGATTTAAGGTTTTAAAGCACGTCTATTAGGACGGAGCGTCTCAAGGAATGAAAAGGAAAGCAGAAAGAAGAAGAAGAAGAAGGGGAGAAGGTACAAGGGAAAAGGATTAAAAAATAGGAGGAGGAGAATGAAGAGAACGTAAAGGGGAGGAGAAGAAAAGAGAAGTAAAGAGGGAAGAGGAGAAATAAAAATAAGAAGAAGAGGAGTAGAAAGGAAGGGATTAACAGAAGAAAGAGAGTCGAGAATAAGAGGTGGAAGGAATAACTAGGAGGCAATTTCAAGAGAGAGAGTAAAAAGAAGTTAGATAAAAATGGTAAAGATCTCTCCCTCCTTTCTCCTCTCTCTTTACTTCTTTTCCTGCGTCTTTCCTTTTAACAATCTCTCCCGCCCTTTCCCTCTCTCTCTATTCTCTCCTCTCTCTCTCTATCTCTCCCTCTATCTCTTTCTCTCTCTCTATCTCTCTCCT
>NW_007378861.1:25013-36329 GCF_000475195.1 Diaphorina citri | reverse complement strand
GAAGAGGAGGAGGAGAAGGAGAAGAGGAGGAGGAGAAGAGGAGGAGTAGGAGAAGAAGAAAAGAAGAGAAGAAGAAAAGTAGAAGGAGAAGAAAGAGGAGAAGGAGAAGAGGAGGAGGAGAAGGAGAAGAGGAGGAGAAGAAGAGAAGGAGAAGAGGAGAAGGAGGAGAAGAGGAGGAGGAGAAGGAGAAGGACGGGCTAAAAATCGAGTAGCGACGACCAGTGTTAACATTTTCACTAAAAATAGAAACATTTCTACCCATGATCTCCACGGAAATTGTGAAGAAACTCTCTGCTTCACCAAAAATAATATTCATGATTTCGACCTTACAGTGAATCATTGGTCCGTGTGTGTGTGTGTGTGTGTGTGTGTGTGTGTGTGTGTGTGTGTCTGTCTATCTCGAGAACGATAAGAGCTAGAGACTTGAAATTTGGTATGTAGCTGTCAAATGTGACAAGGATGCAACACGAAACTTTTGGTTATTCTTCATTCTAACTTTCGTTGCCCTCGTAAATGTGAATCTAACAAATTAAATCGTGGGAATCGTTCTCAGAACGGCTGGTTTTCTCTTATCCTGTCTTGCTTCTCTCTTCGCTTTCAGGACGAAAAGACCTTACTGTTCCCTCTATAAAAAAAGAGCAAAAACGGGAAGGTTATTTAAAATAATAGAGAGAGAGACATAAATATCGCCAGAGGGAGAGAGAGAGAAAAAGGGCAGAAAGAGAAAGTAGGGAGTCGTAGAGAGAGGGAGAGAGACGAAAGGGAGTAGGTAAAAGAAAAGGGAGGAGGGGGAGAAATGGACTGGAAGGGAGAGGGGAGGTGAAATGACAAGAGGGGAAGAGAGAGAGGGGAGAAAAGGGAGGAGGGGGAGAAATGGACTGGAAGGGAGAGGGGAGGTGAAATGACAAGAGGGGAAGAGAGAGAGGGGAGAGAGAGAGAGTAAAACAAGAAAGGGAAAAGAGAGCGGAAAAGGGGAGAAATAGAGAGAGTAGAGAGGAGAAGGGAGTGGAAAGGGGAGAAAAATTGACCGGAAGGGAGAGAGGAGGAGAAATGACAAGAGGGGAAGAGAGAGAGAAAAGAGAGAGAGGAAGAGAGGGTAGTAAGGGCGAGGGAGGGGCGAAAAGTAGGTACATAGGAGGAAAGAGAAGGAGATATTCGAGAAGGTAAAATGGAGGAGGGGGAGAAATGGACGGGGAGGGAGGAGAGATGGCATGAGGGGAAGCGAGAGAGTGTGAGAGAGAGTGGGGAAGAGAGAGAGATAGAGAGAGAGAAAGAGAGAGAGAGAGAGAGAGAGAGAGAGAGTTCCCCTACGGAAGATACTTGTACATTATTTATTCATGAAAGCAACCTGTTGAACTTGGATATTATTTTCCAGAACGAAACAAAAACAACAACTTGCAAATCTGGCGTATTTTGTAAGTATAGGTATACCCTACAAACATGTATTTTGAATACCTACATATATTTTTTTGGGAAAAAAAAGTTCGATAGAGGGAACTGTAACAACGGAGTCCTTATAATAATAATGATAATACATCCCCATTAGATGAGGGATATTCCAAGGTGATTCTTGGAGTCCAATGTGGTTTTGTCTATCCTTGAACCCGCTAAGTAATATGTTAAATTCAACTAACAAAGGATACAGTTTGAATAGAAATGTAGAACAGAAAATAACTCACTTACTGTACATGGATGACATAAAATTATATGCCAAAGACAAGGATGAATTAAGATCTATGCTTGAAATATCATCAATATTCTCGAGTGATATTGAAATGAAATTCGGCATAAAGAAAGGAGGTGTTGTTTAACTTTAGTGAACACCCTGTATGGAGTGTAGTGTATAGTTCTAATAACACCCTGTAGAGTTCTAATAACAATAAACGTCACATATCCAAGCGTTCTAGCACTCAGTATTCTAGCACCCAACGTTCTAGCACTCAACATTCTAGCATTCAGCAGAATATTAGACGCTTCTGGTGCAGAATTCTAAATTCCAATAGCACTCTTGCACTCGAATATACACTTACGCGCAAAAAAAAATGGGACAGACTGATTTCAATCCAAACCCAGTTCTCCATAACATGCCATCTCAATGAGATTAAAATCATCAATAGAGAGAGTTATTGTATTATATGTTTAAAAATAAATAAAAATTGATTTATTGATGAAAAAAAAGTACAACGAAGAGGATCCAAACTATTCCATGGAAAGATAGGGCAAACCGGTAGTTTTAGTTTGAAATGTAATTTTTAGTTTAAAATAAAGTTATACCTATTTTGCCCTTTTTTTTTTGTTATTTTAAAACATCCAGAAAAAAAGCTGTCAAAGTAAAGGGGTGGAAATGCAAACTGTGCCAAAAATTTTGCTCACGAGTGTGTTCGAGCGAAGTTTGCAATATCCCTACATTTTCATTTTTCTCCATTTGCTAAAAAAGGGGTCATAAGTACCTTATTCCTATGATATTCAATATCTATAACAGGGATTTCCAACTAGCAGCCCGCGGGCCACATGTGCTCCACCAGACCATATTTTGTGGCCCGCGAAGCTTTTTGGGTGGGCCCCCTAGGGCTTGCTTTTTGCTCTTTTACTATGGGATGGACTTCGAAAATCTGGAGCATCCACCATCTCCCCTTCAAGAAAATTTTGGATACAGGCCTGCTCCCCTGTGTATGTGGCCCGCGAAATACCTGCCAATGTAGCATGTGGCCCGCATACACATGGAAGTTGAAAATCCCTGATCTATAATGCAGATAATATGCACTTAGGTACATAATATATTCCATACTGCACCTAATATGCACTTCTGTTCCCTATATGCATAATTTTTTATTTTTTAGATTATTAGCTTGCGAACGCGTGTAAGCTATTATTATATTATTTCTCTCTCCCCCCCCCCCCCCCCCTTAAGTTTTAAGTGCATTTCATTTCAACTGAAAGTACTGAGACAAACCCACAGGCGGGTAGACAGGATAGGAGAAAGCCAGCACACCCGTAGCCAGCGAAAGCCGTATACCATTTGGTTCTCCTTTTCAAGAGAAAGCTAGCGGTTCCGAGAACCAGGACCGTATCCAGAATTTTGTCGAGGGGGCCGAGAGTCAAAAGAGCGATGTACCGGAAGGGTGGATGCTCCAAGTTGTCGGAGCCTGGCCTACAGTAAAGGAGAATAATTAAGCTCGAGGGCCCTTCCCCCCTAAATATAGCCCTGCCGAGAACGAACCTTATCCGTTCAGGATAAAATCCGCCCCGAGCGGGAATCGAACTCGCGACCTAGCGCTTACAAGGCAGACAGCTTCCAAGCTAACTAGGCTGGCGATGGCGAAGTATGTATTGTTGAAATGAGGGTAATAATATTACCCGTATACATATTACCGTAATATGTATACGCATTACCTATAAATGTAAATGTAAATGCAGTTTCTTTGTGTTATAAGTGTATAAGTATACGTACGTAAAATCTGTATAGATAGGTATGAACTTATTCATACTATTATGTAAATGTAAAGGAATGGAGGTATCGTACCTATTATGTAAAGGTATAGGTAATATCAAGTAGGTACATATTATGTTTTTGTATAGGTAGGTATTATGAATAGAATGGGGTGCAAAAAAAAAAAAAAAAAAAAAAAAAATGGGGACAGTTTACAATTGCATTTGCTTTGACACTTGAGAGCCATTCCTGAATTCTGAATGATTTGCGACTTTTTCTAAACTGTTTATGTTGTTGTCTTCAAGATTGCCTCTATCTTTTTCTAGTTGGGTCAATATTCAATTCAAATAATTTTTTATTGTTGCATTTGTTGCTGATTTTGAAATTTGAAGAAGTTTTAAGGCTGGCTTTCTCCTGTATTCTCTCTATCAAACTTTTTCAAAAGAAGAGAGAAAGAGGAACTTGCTGTGTCAATCTGTCCCAATTTTTCTGTGTGAGTGTAAATACCGCACTTGTAAATAAAGTTCAACTGTTGGACAGTTACCTTTCTGTGTCTCTGTATCAAACATCAAAGGAGTGAGTGCACCCCGTAATTTGCCTAGGAGTACCCCGTCTGACCCCGTAATTTGCCTAGGAGTACCCTGTCTGACCCCCTAATTTGGCCTCGTTACACCGAGCTTTGTTGCTTTGTGACCGAAATGGATAACTGTTAAATAATTATGGAAATGTAGTTGTTAAAAATAGAGACAGGGGGGAGAGAGAGAGAGAGAAAGAGAGGGAAAGAAAGAGAGAGAGAAGAAGAAGAGAGAGGGAAAGAAAGAGAGAGAGAAGAAGAAGAGAGAGAGAAAGAGGATTCGGTTCCCTCTCAGGGAGAGCTTCATCCCACATAATTATGATGACGTTCGTTCTCGGAACGGCTGACTTTCTCCCAATGAGGTACGTAAGAGAGATTGTAGCGTACCTATACCTAGTTTTTGGGGTATAATATGTACATTGTACAAGTTAAAGTTAGAACTGCTTAGAAGTACTTAAAAGGCGTAGGCGTAGGTGTTGGGTAGGTATAATATACCTTACTACCCCAATTTACATCATTCATTTCCGAGCATACCCACTTCAAATTTCTAATGCCCATTTACCCATGTATAGCTGTATAGGTATACCTACCTTCATACCTTTTGTGAAAGTTAAGTGTTTCCATGTACCTACCTTGCAACCTGTATGTCCATATATAAAGCTCCAAACTCGAACTTCTTCTAATCTTCTTTAATCCGAGATTCAGACTCGAAATATCGGGAGCTTAAATCTTTTCTCTAATCCCTCTTGACCTGAGTAAGTATCTATCTATATGTTATCTATGTCTATACATATACATCTATGTCTATACTAGATGCTATCATCTCTATAACTATCTAAGTATCTATGTATCTTTTAAACATTTGAGATTTATTTATATGTAGGATATAGGATAGGAGAATTTCATGCTTTGACCCTGATCGTTTTAATCAAAGAAATAAATTCCCTTGGCTCTTTTTTTTATAACATAGATTCTTCTGTGTCTTAGGAACTTACCACTTTCCAGTTCACAACAATGTTATGTACCTGAAATCAAACGAAACACATTAATAAAATTAGACAAACAAACATTAGCCCTCGCAAGTCTAGCCTATCCTAGCTCTGTGCATTCATTATTTTTATTTTATTTTATTTTTTTTTTTTCAAGAGGTTTGACAGAGGGAACTGTAACTGCTAAGTTCTTATCGTCCCGAAATCGAAGATAAAAGAAAGACAGAATAGGAGAAAGCCAGCCGTTCCGAGAACGAACATTATGCGTTCAGGATAAAATCTGCCGCGGACGGGAATCGAACCCGCGCCGCGGCAAAGGTAGACGCGCTACCCACCAAGCTAACCAGGCTGGCTCAATGCTTGGCCATGACGTTTTCAAGTTTCGCACATCACCATTTTGTCTTGAGCCGCCCCTCACTCAGCGCTAATGAAAATAGCTGTCATTGTGTGAATTTGAACACAAACCACCTTTACCGCCATTCTGTAATGAGCTGATGTCGTGTGCTTTCTCCTTGCATTGTACTTTTCCACCTAGAATAAACTCTCCTCTCCCCCCCTCAACATCCTAATACACCTCCTTTCATAAACAGCTTTTTGCCATGTTTAGGAAGGTGTGATAATGAACACTCAGGAAATTGCTGTTTTTTGGACACATCAAATCAGCAGTTCTCAATCTACTATCCACGAGGCACAAATCGCTAAATTTTGGAATCCATCGGACCTCATCCGCTTTGGGAAGGAAAGTCCTTTTTATTGTTTCCTGACCGTATAACACAAAACAGTTGATAATTTGAGAAACATCTTGCTGTGTCAGTTGTGTGCTACCTAACCCTATAATTCCCAGAGAGTTGATTATTGACCTAAACCTATCGGTGCAGGAGAAAGTACGTTCCTGGCGGGAATCGAACCCACCGATCTATCGCTCACAAGGCAGACGCGCAACCTTCCAAAAGCTAACTAGGCTGGGAGAGAGAGAGAGAGAGAGAGAGAGAGAGAGAGAGAGAGAGAGAGAGAGAGAGAGAGTATTTACCTTATTTAAAGAAGACACAAGATACTTACACAAGAATTGAACAAAAGAAAGGAAAATACACGGTTGGAGGCAAAAAAAAATAAAAAAAGAGAGAGAGAATAGAACATGGGAACATCTACAAGGGAATTCTATGAGAAGTAAGAACCAGAGAAGGAGAGAGGAAGAAAGAGCAGGAAAAAAAATCGCAATAAAAAATAAACCGTTTGGAGAACGAACGTTTAGGATAGAATCCGCCGCGGGGGGAATCGAACCCACGACCTAACGCTTATTCTCCAAGCTAACTAGACCGGCAATAAGTAGGTATCTTGGGTAGCCAAGATTTTATTACCTCTAATATTTATGTCTTTATTATTAATGAAATTTCCAAGACATCAGCAAATATGGGGAACACCCATCAGCAACAGGCCGTATCAAGTAACAGGAAACCAAGGAGAAGCTTTGTTAATTATCCTAATGGCTTCCTTAAGTCAACAACACTTGAGAGTGTTAGAGGAAAGTTGCCTGAAACTGATCCCCGCGGAACACTATGAACATCAAGAAGTGAAATAAGTCAATCATTTGAGAATGTAGGGGAAAGTTGCTTAAATATGAACTTCGAACACTATCGAGACCCGGGCATTTTGGGTCTCTTAGTATGAACAATACCTACATGGATTACCTATCTATCGTACCCAAATACCCCTAAAACTCTAAAGTCTAAATTTTTAAAACAATGTCTCACAAAAGGTAAAGGTCCCTTTAATATCCACACTTAAAAACATTAACTGTGCTTCGGACTTTTTAGTTTTAGTGTATCCCTTCTTCGGGGACCCCTTTTTTATACCTTCTCCATTCAGTTTACATTCTTCGGGGACCCCTATTTTATGGCTTCCCCATTTTCTCCACACTTCCCCTACACAAACCCCTCGAGTTTCATAACATCAGTCATCCCCAGCAATTTCAAGGCCCTATCTCCGGTTTTTGGGGGCGTTTTTTAATGAGTAATTTGATATGGGCTGGCATTAGGGGATGAAATTTGGACGTGAATTTTTCGTAAGGGCATCACTTTTTAATGCCAAAAGGTTAAGGGTTTTGTAAGTAAAAAATTTTAGGGCATTTTTATAGGACAAAGATGAAAGGTTTTAAAAGAAGTAGCCTAGGGCAACAAAGGTCGTAGGGCGGTTTTAATAATTTATTTACCTACAGAGAGTAGTTAAAAGGTGAAGAATACAATTTTGTGGTCGGAATTCAGAACTTTATGGACGAAGTATATGGAACTCGTGTTTTACCCATAAGGTAAAACACGAGTACATAAATAATTATCAAGGTATATGTTATGTATCTGTACACAAATGGCCTAAATTGTGTGTTGCTAAAGTTGCTAAATTGTGTGAGAAAGGAATGAAATGACAGAGAGAGAGAGAGAGAGAGAGAGAGAGAGATGGTGTGGGATAGACAAAGAGAGAGAAAAAAGAGGAAAGAAACGGGGAAAATACCTATAAAAGACAATGAGAGAGAGAGAGAGTCAAGAAGAAGAAGAGCAAGAAGGAGAAGAGAAAAAGAGAAGAACATGGGGAAAACACACATAAAACAAAATAATATGTCAGAATATCTACTCTGGTGTCATAAACACCGACTTCCATAAAAGTTTTGCATGTCTCATAAAATCCTGCCCGGTTTATGGGCTGGAAGAAAATCAAAGCCAAATTCTTATGACTGCCAAAAAAGAGACAGTTTGACTTTATAGGGAGAACGGAGTCGGGATATGTTTTCACTCATGTATAGAAGGAAACCGTGGAACTTAACTTTAGTTAGGGAGGGAGAGAGAGGTAGATTTACTTTAGGGTAGAGTGGGGCAAACTTGACTTTAGGGGGAAGTGGGGCCGGGATGAAATGTTTTCGCTCATGTATAATGTGGTCTCATCATACTTGCTCATCTGACGAGAAGTATCTCACGAGAGTTTCTTGATGATGTGAAAGCATACAGGGTGTCTTGTGAAGAAAAAAAAAAACTTATTACTTAAAAATAAATAATAATAATTAACATTCTGTCCACAATACAGGAGCTATAAATAATTAAAATTCGACATTTCTTTTCCGGATTGTTCAGGGGAACACTTGAGTACCTGCCTCGGTGGTGTAGTGACCAAAACACTCCGTAACCAGCTTGGTTAACTTTTAGGGTAGCGCGTTTGCCTTGTAAGCGCTGGATCGCGGGTTCGATTCTCGTAGGGGGCGGATTTTATTCTGAACAGATAGGGTTCGTTGGCGGAATAGCTGGCTTTCTTCTATCCTGTCTGCCTTCTCTCTCCGCTTCGGGACGATAAAACCTTTTGGGCTTTCAGCAGGTACAGTTCAGTCTATCAAATCTACTGCTGGGTTAAAGGAACTCTTTAGTCCTATTCGAGCAGTATAAATATGAACTATTGTATAAATATGAACTATTGTTTATGAATTTGAAAACTACCAAACGTGTTCTTTCTTCATCTCCCTCTTCTTCCTTATCATTATCTTCTTCCTCATCCTCCTTCTCCTTCTTCTCCTCCTCCTTCTACTCCCTTTTTCGCTTAAACTTTTTCTACTCTTTCCTCTTCCAACTCATCTTTCTCTATAAAGCCCGGGGTTCGAACCCAAGGTCTCTGACTTATGAAACTATTTCGTCCCTCATGGTGATGTTTCACCCCTGTTTCGACCACCCTGTATAACAAACATCAGCCGACCTGTCTCAAATGAATAATGACCGTCCATATACTACACACTACTCCTGTTTCTAGCATGGAATGGTTTTTATTTAACTTACACAACAAAAACAACAACAACAACAACAGCAGCAGTAGCAGTAACAACAAGAACAACAACAACAACAACAACAACAACAACAACAACAACAGCAGTAGCAGTAACAACAAGAACAACAAGAACAACAACAACAACAACAACAGTAACAACATTGGAAAAGACAAGAACATTAACAACAAACAAAAATAGCAACAACTGAAACAATACATACAATAATAACTGAAACAACAACAAACAACATTTTGGAGCGTTTTGTGCAACCCCAAACAATACTCTAACTCCTTTTCTTTTCCTCCTCTTCCTTCCTCTCTTCTTGCATTTATCCATCTGTTATTCCTCTCTCTTCTCCTTCTCTTCTTGTTAGTTATCCTGCTATTTTTCCTCATTTTTCTCCTCCTTGTCCTCCATCTTCTACTTTGTCTTCTCCTCTTCATTCTCCTTTTCTTCCTATTTATTCTTTTTCTTCAACTTCTCTTCCTCCTCTTCCTTCTTCTTCTCCTTCTCCTCCATTGCAAAGGTCATTAATATTAAAAGTTTTAAAATCATTTTTTCGCCTTCTCTCTTTTCTTTCTTTTTCTCTCTTCCTACCCCTCCTTCTTCGCTCCTTCTACTACCTCCCTCCTTCTCTTTTTAACATGTCCTCTTTCTAAGCTCCATACCTGCCTCGGTGGTGTAGTGGTCAAGGCGCTCGCCTGGTAAACAGGAGGGCGTGGGTTCAATCCCAGCTGAGGTATGGAATTTTATTCTCAATATAATTTGAGAATTTGACCACAATAATAGTAGTAGCCTACTGCTGGAGTAAAGGGACTTTTCAGTCCTATGCGAGCAGTATAAATAAGCATGCACTATTATTATTTTACAGTCTCTCTCTCTCTCTCTCTCTCCCTCCCTACCTCTCTCCCTCCCTGTGGTTGTAAACTAGGGTACATTTCCTGTCCTAATACCTTCCCACGAAAAGTAAAAGAAGGGTAGTTATAATGTCCCTATTTTGACCCATTTTTGTTTCTTTCTTTCCGCCCTATATTTAGGGGAGAGAAACCCTCTTATATAATAAAAGGTATGAAAATCTTGAGAAAACTTATGTACCTATGAGAATAGTGAAACTTATAAATTTAAATAAACAAATTATAAAAGAGAGAGGGAGAGGGAGAGACCAGAGATTATAGAGTGCTAATTTCTCAAGTTTTCCCATTATAAGACTGACTGAACTTGTTACAAGTTTCGTCCAGATTAGTTTCGGAATTTTGAGGAAAGAGAAGAAGAGAAGCTTCAAAATCTCAAATCGCCTGACAAGAGTGTGAAACTGTGGACGCTGTCACACCTGAACCATCATGCGAACAATGCGAACATATTTCAAATGCTGACTGATATGCCATTAGGTAGGTACATTAGATAAATGATAGATATATACCTACTCGTGGGTATAATGCTGAATGTAACGAAAACATTAGGCTCATAAGTTAAATTCGAGTAATATGGACATAGGCATAATGCTGAATAAAGTTACACCATTAACATACCTACCTCCTACCTACCAGTAATACGCTGCTGAAGGAAGTTACACCATGACCACCTGGGACTCGAGTCAGCAGGGACTTGACGCATATCAATTAGTCTGTGCTGACGTAGGTATCATTTATTCCGATGAAGAAGCAACATGTGGTCAGCATTTCACCGGGAAATTCACATTTGCTGATTTCTGAATAATGGATGACGGTCTGAATGATTAATTCGAGAGTTGATATGGAAATTATGAATTAATTAATGAATTCATAATTTCCATATCAACTGACTGCTGAAGTAGGATTTTAATGTAAATACGAGTATGTTGACTGACTTTTGAGTGAGCTGTTTGAGTGATTTATGAGAAATGTTGACTGGTTTTTCGTGTGAGATAGGTAATATTTTTGTTTGTTTTCTTGTTTGATTGATTAATCTAAATGGAGGGCCTGAACTGATATGTTTGAAAGAAGAGAATTATTAGTTTTAACTCATTTTACTTTCCTTTCTTTGACTAAGTTACCAAGTTTGTTTGTAGTATTTAATTCACCATAACTCTCAAACGATTTGTCCAATTTTGATGAAACTTGGCAAGTATGTTTGGCATATTAAGGAAATTGGTGAAATAAATTTTGGGCCCGATTTGACTTATCGGGGCTTCCTGGGGGCTCTTTTAGGAGGGAGTGAGTTCAGTGAACCATTTATCTGAGTGTTATTTCATTAAGTTTTTCTTATTTGGATAGCCTTCAAGGAAACTCAGGTAATTGAAGCCATTTCATTGAATTGAATTTTCCATTTGATAAAAAAGATTTCAAAGTACCTAATTTCTCTCTGCTTCCTTCCATCAAATCATCCTCGATTTTTTTTTTTTTTTTTTTTTTTTTTTTTTTTTTTTTTAAAAAAAAACTTTTTTTTTTTTTTTTTTTTTTTTTTTTTTAGGTTTTATTTAACGTGGCAGGATTCTCAGAAATGAGCTCTTCCACCCAACCACTTTTTGAAGCAGTCAAAAATCAGA
>NW_007378861.1:22616-25007 GCF_000475195.1 Diaphorina citri | reverse complement strand
GGGGGGGGGGGGGGGGGGCCCCACACCCCCCCCCCCCCCCTCGAGCTTCAATTTTCTCCTTTATTGTAGGCCAGACTCCGAAAATTTTAAGCATCTCTCTCTCTCTCTCTCAAATCAGACTGACACAAATTTTGGATGGTTGAGAGTTCTTCGGTGGGGCTTGAAAACCAGTATTTTGTTCCTACATATATGGCCCTTAAAAGCAAAGTGACTATCAGGGGCGGCAAGGCGGCTGAAAACGACCGGAACGCCCTTTTATCATCAGAATCCGCCCCTGGTTTCTCCTTAGCTTTTGTCTCTCATAGCTGAATAATTTGACAAGCACTAAAGGTAGAGGTTTAAATTGACATTAATGTAGAGGTTGAAATTGACATTGATGTCACCAAGATGTCAGAAGACGCTCTCTGATCTCATTATTATCTTTGAAGATCAATGTCTTTTCCAAACTCCGTCGAAATGTCAAATGCCAATGCCTATAATACCTGCTGCTATATAATCCCTGTCATGTGATTTATTGCAAATCTGATGCCATTAAAAGTGATGCCTTCAACTGCTTTTGCTGATTTTTCTTGTTTTTAGTCCGTTCTTCCTTTATTATTACAATAGTAATAAAAAGGTATAAGGGACGGACTATTGTATTCGCTTCGGTGTCTGTCTGCCTGTCCCCATAGAAGGACTTATCCAAACCTGGTCGACCTATATATCAAATTAATTTGATGTGACGTCATCGCCTGCGGGAGCGTATAGCGTGACGTCAAAGTTCACGATTTACCGGCATTTTTCTAATCGATTTATCTCGGGATCTAGAAGTCGTAGGGGAAAAAGAAAGATTCCGTTGGTCCTCATTTTTCCTGCTCTATATGACTTTGAAACATCACCCAAGTAAGCGCAACTGTTCTATTGAGAAACTCTCCTCCCTACCAATCTCTCCCCTCCATTATTCCTCTTTCTCTTTTTCCCTCTTTTCTTAAAGTTCTGACCGAGACATGGTTATGGTTGACTGGTCTCTATTTCTCAATCTTTTCCATTTTATCCTTTATTTCTTGTTCTTGTTTCTTTTTCTCCTTCGTCTTCTTCTTGTTCTTCTCCTTTTTCTTCTTTTTTTTATAGGTAAGTATATTCATCCAATTCATTCTTTTTCTTCTTGTTGGTCTTCTTGTACTAAACTTGTTATTATTATTATTATTATTATTATTATTTATCGTTTAAATCACTACATGGGTTATACAATGAAAACAGACCAAATCACTAAGCAGCTGTCTTTTTTTACCACCAGTTTTTTTTTTTTTTAATTTTGTAGTAATGAAAACAACTGCTATATTAGACTCTTGTGGTCTGTGTCATAGCATACCCAGTCTGTAGTATGCCTTTCATCAGGTGGGTGAGACGAGACATAATACTTCCCTTTTAGTAATGGAGCAGTTGCAAATGGGTAAAAATTATAAATAAATTATCGATTCCTCTGTAAAAAGTTGGGAAAAATCCAAATCTGAGGTCAAAACTCCAAAAAAATAACTGTAATTTATATTTTCCGTTCTAATGAAAGAGTTGAAATATGTGTGACATCAGACTTAACGCAGTTGTTTTTTTCGTCCGTTAGGTAGTGCCACTATGCAAGCGCACTAGTGGAGGAGCAAAAAAAAAACACATTAATGCGTTGCCTGTGAGGGGGCTTTGCTCGGAACATTTGATGTGACATCATCACCATCAGTGTATGCCATCACGTCAAAGTTCACGATTTACCGGCATTTTTTTAATCGATTTATCTCGGGATCTAGAAGTCGTAGGAGAAAAAGAAAGATTCCGTTAGTCCTCATTTTTCCTGCTTTAGACTTTGAAACATCACCCAAGTAAGCGCAACTGATCTATTGAGAAACTCTCCTCCCTACCAATCTCTCCCCTCCGTTATTCCTCTTTCTCTTTTTCCCTCTTTTCTTAAAGTTCTGACCGGGACACGGTTATGGTTGACTGGTCTCTATTTCTCATTCCATTTTATCCTTTATTTCTTGTTCTTGTTTCTTTTTCGCCTTCGTCTTCTTCTTGTTCTTCTCCTTTTTCTTCTTTTGTTTATAGGTACCTATATTCATCCAATTCATTCTTTTTCTTCTTGTTGGCCTCCTTGTACTGAACTTGTTCTTCCTCTTTTTCCTTCATCTCATTCTTCTCCTCCTCCTTCTTTCTTCTTCGTCTCTTAGGACTTCTTCTTCTTTTAACATTCTTCTTTTTTCTTTTATTTTGCCCTGTTTTTCTCATCCTCCCCGTTCTAGTTCCTCTCTCTCTCTCTCTCTCTCTCTCTCTCTCTCTCTCTCTCTCTCTCTCTCTCTCTCCCTGCTCCTATTTCTCAAGATTCCAACATTTTCAAGTGTTGACCAAGATTCCACGGTTAACTGA
>NW_007378861.1:9897-21954 GCF_000475195.1 Diaphorina citri | reverse complement strand
AGAACGGGCTCTAGTCTTGATTTTAAATCATTACATGAAAATAAAATCAAAAATCAAATCAAGAATGATAATAAACTGAATATTAAACTAATTAGGTAGGTACATATGTAGGTAGGTACTGATTTTCTCTAATCACGATCGAATAAACTACGGGCTAAAAAAATACCGGAGGGACGGACCCAGCTTGTTCCTTCTCGTCTTTAACTATTTTCCTCTCTCTTTCTATTCCTCTCGCCGGATCCCTATGCTTTTTCGAATTCTCTTCCCCTATTTTTTACTCTCTCTCTCTCTCTCTCTCTCTCTTTCCCTTCCTTGTTCTCTTATCCCTTTACCCCTTCCTCTCTTTCTCCATCTATCTTTCTCTCTCCCACAGTCTCTTAGCTCGTTATAAATTCGCAAAAGTTTGCCTCGAGTTTCCAAACTACCGGGTCCGGCAGTCCGAAAACTTGAACGTTAGTGGTGGATATTTCTAATTTCTAGTTTATATTTCTAATGCCCTAATAAAAGATCTCGCTCGACCCCTTTTTTTAGAAAATTGGATTTTCTAATACTTCGAATCCGAGTGTGTCAGAATATCTCCAATAAAATTATCTAATCCCCTTTCAATCTCAGAGGATGAGAGAGAGAGAGAGAGAGAGAGAGATACATAAATGTAGAAGGGATACTAGAGCAATAAAGACGGAGAGATAGTGAGGGGAAGGGATAGATTGCGAGAAGGAGAGAGAAAAGAAGGAGAAACAGAAGGGATTCTAAGATTGGAATAGAATCCGAGTGTGTCAGAATATCTCCAATAAAATTATCTAATCCCCTTTCAATCTCAGAGGATGAGAGAGAGAGAGAGAGAGAGAGAGATACATAAATGTAGAAGGGATACTAGAGCAATAAAGACGGAGAGATAGTGAGGGGAAGGGATAGATTGCGAGAAGGAGAGAGAAAAGAAGGAGAAACAGAAGGGATTCTAAGATTGGAATAGATAGATAGAAAAAGAGGGAGAGGAAGAGAGAGAGAGAGATAGATAGAGAAAGAGGGAGAAGGAGGAAGGATAGAAAAAGAGGGAGAGGAAGAGAGAGAGAGAGATAGATAGAGAAAGAGGGAGAAGGAGGAAGGGAGAGAGAGAGAGAGAGAGAGAGAGAGGGAGAGACCAGAGATTATAGAGTGCTAATTTCTCAAGTTTTCCCATTATAAGACTGACTGAACTTATTACAAGTTTCGTCCAGATTAGTTTCGGAATTTTGAGGAAAGAGAACAAGAGAAGTTTCAAATCTCAAATCGCCTGACACGAGTGTGAAACTGTGGACGTTGTCACACCTGAACCATCATGCGAACATAATTCAAATGCTGACTGATATGTCATTAGGTAGGTACAATAGATAAATGATAGATATGTACTCGTAGGTATAATGCTGAATGTAACGAAAACATTAGGCTCATAAGTTAAATGCGAGTAATATGGACATACCTAGGCATAATGCTGAATAAAGTTATACCATTAACATATACTAGTAATACGGTGCTGAATAAAGTTACACCATGACCACCTGGGACTCGAGTCAGCAGGGACTTGACGCATATCAATTAGTCTGTGCTGACGTAGGTATCATTTATTCCAATGAAGAAGCAACATGTGGTCAGCATTTCACCGGGAAATTCACATTTGCTGATTTCTGAATAATGGATGACGGTCGGCATGATTAATTCGAGAGTTGATATGGAAATTGTGAATTAATTAATGAATTCATAATTTCCATATCAACTGACTGCTGAAGTAGGATTTTAATGTAAATTCGAGTATGTTGACTGACTTTTGAGTGAGCTGTTTGAGTGATTTATGAGAAATGTTGATTGGTTTTTCGTGTGAGATAGGTAATATTTTTGTTTGTTTTCTAGTTTGATTCATTAATCTAAATGGAAGGCCTGAATTGATATGTTTGAAAGAAGAGATTATTAGTTTTAACTCATTTTACTTTCCTTT
The DNA here is from genome assembly GCF_000475195.1 of Diaphorina citri. NCBI lineage: Eukaryota > Metazoa > Arthropoda > Insecta > Hemiptera > Psyllidae > Diaphorina > Diaphorina citri. Next base: position 19,982 of record NW_007378861.1, on the reverse strand, counting down.
CTTTGACTAAGTTACTAAGTTTGTTTGTAGTATTTTATTCACCATAACTCCTCAAACGATTTGTCCAATTTTGATGAAACTTGGCAAGTATAATGTTTGACATATTAAGGAAATTGCTGAAATGAATTTTGGGCCCGATTTGACTTATCGGGGCTTCCTGGGGGCTCTTTTAGGGGGGAGTGAGTTCAGTAAACCACTTATCTGAGTGTTATTTCATTAAGTTTTTCTTATTTGGATAGCCTTCAAGGAAACTCAGGCAATTGAAGCCATTTCATTGAATTGAATTTTCCATTTGATAAAAAAGATTTCAAAGTAGGTACCTAATTTCTCTCTGCTTCCTTCCATCAAATATCCTCGATTTTTTTTTTTTTTACCCCTCTCCCCCTCTTTTTTTCCCTCAAAAATCCCCGTTTTTTTTTTTTTTTTTTTTTTTTTTTTTTTTTATGAAAAACTCATGATTCTTCATTAAATATTTGAGTTACAATATTATTGATGTAACATTGAACTTTTTTTATAGTGCACAGGAAATAACGAAATATTTTGTTTGGCAAATATTTGTACTAGAAAAAAAAAGAGAAAAATCGTTTTCTCCCTCTTCCCAATATTATCTCTACCTACCTCTAATTTAATTGGAAAATATTCCAACATTTTTTTTTTTTTTTTTTTTTTTCAAATTTTTGGTTTTTTTGCCCTCATAAACGAAAAAATTAAATAAAATAAATTAAATACATTTTATAATCAAAATTGATCGTAGTACATTGGGTATTTTTGTTTATTATTGTACTATTGGAGACTAGACTAGACTAGAGACAAATAAATAATATCAGTCTGATAACAATAGGTACCTCGTACCTACATATATCTATAAAGTGAAATTCCACAAAAATTGGGTTCTTGATAAATAATAAGAGATTCAATTAAATTACCAATCAAAAATTTGAAAATTTTCAAAATGATCAATAATATTTTCATTTTCGGAAATGATTCATGATTGTGTTTGTTTTTTTCTTTTTTTTTTTTACTTATTATTATTGGTTGGAGATTAAAATATTAATATAAATTCTCCTTAAATTATTAAAATGTCTCCAAATAGTACAATAATTCCGGGCCTGATGTTTATTCCCAAAGGAAGGTCTATGCGCGAGGCCCGGGACGATACGGGGGCGCGATGGAAGAAGGTCTTGTGGTTTGAGAATTTTTGAAAATTAAATTCTTCCCCACATACATGTCTATGTTGCAACTTAATTGTAAAACCGATTTCATTCCCCCCCCCCCAATCTCTCCCCCCCCCCCCCCCCCCCCCTAGTATTGGAGGCATTCTTCCCCTGATGGTGGGAGAGAGGGGACTATTCCTCTACTAGGAAGGGGATTTTTCGATGGTCGAGGGGAATTCTTCCCCTGGAGGGGGGATTTTTCCCTTGGAGGGAGGGAGCATTTCTCCCCTGATTGGAAATTCATTGGTTAACCTTGCGGAAAGGATGTGCAGCTCCAATGAACTGGGAGATAGTTTGGATTGGCGGTTTTGTCCCAACAAAATAACAAATTAGGTATACATTACAGGTTAAACATAAACCTGACATATATGTACAATTTTATGTTGTGTACTTATAGTTATTTTGTAGATGTAGTAGGTGAGTATTTCATTATTTTGTGTACCACAAGTGCCACACAAATAACAAACCAAGAACTTTTATAATACCTATAGGTACCTACAAAACAACACAAAATTCATACCTAACCTAAGTACTATTTCTTTCTCTCCCTCTCTCGAAAGTATAAAACACGAAATATAGAAAACCAAAGCCAATCTGATGCCGTTTATTTCATTCCTTAATTCCCAGCCGTTTCTGAGATATAAGCGTGGTTCGCAAATCACGAACCACCCTGTATATGTACAATTTTATGTTGTGTACTTATAGTTATTTTGTAGGTGTAGTAGGTGAGTATTTCATTATTTTTGTGTACCACAAGTGCCACACAAATAACAAACCAAGAACTTTTATAATACCTATACCTACATAACAACACAAAATTCATACCGAACCTAAGTACTATTTCTTTCTCTCCCTCTCTCGAAAGTATAAAACACGAAATACAGAAAACCAAAGCCAGTCTGTGGTTTTATCTGAAATGTTTGATTTTTTTTTTTTTTTTTTTTTTTTTTTTTTTTAAGAGGTTTGACAGAGGGAACTGTAACTTCTATGGTCTTATCGTCCCGAAATCGAAGAGAGAAGGAAGAGAGGGATAGGAGAAAGCCAGCCGTTCCGAGAACGAACATTATCCCATCAGGATAAAATCCGCCCCGGGCGGGAATCGAACCATTTTAAAGAGGTTTGACAGAGGGAACTGTAACTGCTATGGTCTTATCGTCCCGAAATCGAAGAGAGAAGGAAGCCAGGTGGAAGAAAGCAGAGGGAACTGTAACTGCTAGTTATCGTCCCGAAATCGAAGAGAGAAGGAAGACAGGATAGGAGAAAGCCTACGATGGGAACTGTAACTGCTATGGTCTTATCGTCCCGAAATCGAAGAGAGAAGGAAGACAGGATAGGAGAAAGCCAGCCTCCGTAACTGTACTTTTTTAAGCGAATGCAAATATCAAGTTTTTTTTTAAAGAGGTTTGACAGAGGGAACTGTGACTGCTAGAGAAATCGAAGAGAGAAGGAAGACAGGATAGGAGAAAGCCAGCCGTTCCGAGAACGAACATTATCCCATCAGGATAAAAAAAAAAAACACATGTATTTTTTTGTTAAGAGGTTTGACAGAGGGAACTGTAACTGCTATGGTCTTATCGTCCCAAAATCAGAGAAGGAAGAGAGTTTTTTAAAGAGGTTTAACAGAGGGAACTGTAACTGCTATGGTCTTATCGTCCGAAATCGAAGAGAGAAGGAAGACAGGATAGGAGAAAGCCAGCCGTTCCGAGAACGAACATTATCCCATCAGGATAAAACCCGCCCCGGGCGGGAATCGAACCCGCGGCCTAGCGCTTACAAGGCAGACGCACTACCAACAAAGCTAACTAGGCTGGCTAGAGGAACTTGTAGATTAAATTAAAAGAGGATCTTTCATATTAAGTTTTTAAGACACCCTGTATTTTTTTAAACTTCTACCTAACCCATAGGAGTATTAAATAGGCTAAAGCTATAAGTATATAGGTAGGTATCTATATTATAAGTACATAGAAAATAGGAACCTATTTATTGTACCTATTGTATTTTGTATTATAGGTACCATCAGGATTCATCAATCAACTCTTCTCTTCTCTTTCTTTCTCTCTCTCTCTCTCTCTCCTCTCTCTCTCTCTCTCTCACTCTCTTTCTCCCTCCTTCTTTCCTTGCATCCATTTTCAGCCTTTTTTTTTCTTTGTCTCTCTTCCTTTTTATGGCGCTTCCTTTTTTTCATCCTTTAGAATTCTTTCGATGGTCGGAATATTTTTATAAGGCTTCCTTCGTCTTCGTCTTTTTTTAACTCTTAGAATCCAACCTTTTTTTTATTAACCCCAAAAAGCAAAAATTTTTTTTTTTTTTTTTTTTTTTTTTTTGTTTTGTTTTGTTTTTTGTTTTTTTTGTTTTTACCTACCCTGTACCGCTTTCGCCTTGCTTCAAGACACACATTCTTTTACATCCATGCCTATCCAAGAACGGAAAAATCTAGTTAGAAAATATTCGCCCTGGCTTGGATTTGAACCCAGCACCTCCTATTTTTTTTTTTTTTTTTTTTTTTTTTTTTTTTTTTTTTGTACCTACCCAGTACCGCTTTCGCCTTGCTTCAAGACACACATTCGTTTACATCCAGTCTATTCAAGAACGGGAAAAGCTAGTTAGAACATATTCGCCCTGGCTGGGATTTGAACCCAGCACCTCCTAGTTGAGAGTCATTGGAAAAGAAGAGGATACGGAAAGTAAGTAAGTATTGGACTTTAAAAGCGAGAAAAGAACACTGAGAAAAACACTAGGGTCCGGCAGCCGAATCTGGTGACTGGGTTCGGGCACTCTAATATTTTTCTCACACAAATGAGCTCTGATCTCGAAATTTGTCGCGACGACCTATGAACTCAAAGCGAGAAAGTTTTACATAACACTTCAGTCGTTATTTTAAGACCGGTTTTAGCGTCACCTATGTTAAGCTACGCCCTGCGAGGCCATCTGATCTCGAAATTTGTCGCGACGACCTATGAACTCAAAGCGAGAAAGTTTTAGATAACACTTCAGTCGATCATTTTATTGGTAGTTTGGATGGGTGACTTAAAGGAATAAAGGGAGAACGGGCTCTAGTCTTGATTTTAAATCATTACATGAAAATAAAATCAAAAATCAAATCAAGAATGATAATAAACTGAATATTAAACTAATTAGGTAGGTACATATGTAGGTAGGTACTGATTTTCTCTAATCACGATCGAATAAACTACGGGCTAAAAAAATACCGGAGGGACGGACCCAGCTTGTTCCTTCTCGTCTTTAACTATTTTCCTCTCTCTTTCTATTCCTCTCGCCGGATCCCTATGCTTTTTCGAATTCTCTTCCCCTATTTTTTACTTTATTATTATTATTTTACAGTCTCTCTCTCTCTCTCTCTCTCTCTCTCTCTCTCTCTCTCTCTCTCTCCCTGTGGTTGTAAACTAGGGTACATTTCCTGTCCTAATACCTTCCCACGAAAAGTAAAAGTAGGGCAGTTATAATGTCCCTGTTTTGGCCCATTTTTGTCCCTTTCTTTCCGCCCTACATTTAGGGGAGAGAAAAAAACCTCTTTGTATAAATTCTTGTTTTGCCCTAAATACCTACATTATGTGTTACCGCAGGGCAATAATTTAAACAAAAAGAATAATAATAATAATAACAAAAAGAATAATACTCGTAATGAAAAGGACATGAAAGTTTTGTGTAAAATATGGAGGTTTCGCTTTGCATTTTTTCAGTTTAACACCATTTAATTACTACCTATTTGTGGTTGAGAGAGCTGTATAAATTACTTGGAAGAATGGCCCTTATACGGGGCCAGGGAGCTGTAAGAACTCACCCAGGCAAAAGGCTGCTACGAGGCCCTTAAAGGTTGGATAGGGCTCAAAAGTTAATGAGAATTTTCCCTTTATACCTACCTATGTATTCCTTTATATCGAACATTTCTAAAGAATGATAGGTATGTACTATGTTTTCACTTGACATACCTATCATTCTTTATCATGTTACTTGACGTCAGTGGCGTAGCGTAGTCTAAATTCAAGTGTAGGGCGTGTTGGGCTCATGCACACAGAGTTCTTCAGCCCTAAACTTGCGGCACCCTGTCACTGTTTTTTTTTTTTTTTCAGTGAACTTTCCAGTCGATTGTCAGGTAGAAAAGTAAGTTTGTAAAATAAAATGTACCTAAGGTAGGTATATATTATACGAGTATCATTCTACTGCTAAACTGGTAACTTCTAGGATAAACTTATCTAGGATAAAACTATATAATGCGAAATCTAATTAGAAACTTATAAGGCGTAGGTGTTACCTATGCAGAGTAGAATAGAATAGAATAGAATGGAATAGAATTTTGAATTTGAATTTTGAATAAGATTTCTTTATTTTTGAATATTTAGGTATAAATAAAGCATCTCCTAGGCTGATTTCAACCTCTGAGGAGTTGGAGGAGGAGGAGAGAAAGAAGGGATATCAAAGGGAAGAATTAAAGGAAAACGGTAGAGAAAAGGGTTTCTTATCCGTGCTTTGAATAAAAATACGGACTAATCCCTTTTTTTATCCCGATTACCGATCCCACATCCCTCCCTTAGAGCTCCATTATTATGTAGTCAAATTCTCAATTTACATATATTGAGGATTCCATACCTCGGATGGGATTGAACCCATGCCCTCCTGTTTACCAGTCGAGCGTCTTGACCACTACACCACCGAGGAAGATTTACGATCTTCGAGAGGTATTTGCAAACCCGGTCTTTTTTGTGAAGTGCCTTTTTACTTTCCTTATCCTATAGGAAGGAAAGTAATGTAATCGGGTCAAATTTTCGATGGTCAGTTTGTAGTGTCAAAACACGTTTTGAGGTCCCTAGAGCCCAAATCCAAAGTTTCAGCCATTGGTCCGTGTGTGTGTCTGTCTGTCTGTCCGTCTGTCTGTCCTTCTGTCTGTCTGTAAACAAAATATCTCGAGAACGGTAAGAGCTAGAGACTTGAAATCTAACATGCAGCTGTCAAATGTGACAAGAATGCGACACAAAACTTTTGTTTAAGATACTCGTAGGTGCTGCAGATGGCGGCATTTCGGTCGCTTTTTGGCGGCTTTCGACCACTTTTTGGCGGTTTTCAGCTATACTGACTAAACGGTTAGAGATATTGTAAAAGTTACAATAGAAGAACACCCAAAATAAGCATCTTTCGATAGGATAAGGAAAGTCGTGTGATGTTCACGCCAGATTTTTACATCTATTACGAACACATGTGACAATGTAGGTATACCTACTAATATGTACGATGTACACATGTAACATAATTATGTATGTGTATTTGTATCATGTAGATCTCTACTAGCTACCTAATGTTCTCTGTATACAGTATGGAAAACACTTGTTTCAACTACAGGGTGGGTCAAGTCGATAGTACCATGGGGAGAACAGAGACCGTATATCGGACGTAAGTAAAGTGTGCTGTAATGTCACACTACAATGTACTCGTAAGTAGGTCATCATCAACTTTTAAAGGCAGCGCCTTTTCGTTGTAGCCAAATGTGTCTGTCTCCTGCTGCTTCCTTGAGTTGTTCATAGGATGAGCGTAGGTAGGTTATAGCTAGTGTTAAAGATGAAGATATGAATGACACTCTAAATGTACTCGTAAGTAGGTCATCATCAACTTTTAAAGGCAGCGCCTTTTCGTTGTAGCCAAATGTGTCTGTCTCCTGCTGCTTCCTTGTGTTGTTCATAGGATGAGCGTAGGTAGGTATAGCTAGTGTTAAAGATGAATATACGAATGACACTCCGGCCAGGGAATGTTGTGACTTTGTGCATTCATCAGAATGTTATACACAGTTTGTTTTTGTTTTTCATAAATTTTCCATAATGGTGACATTTAAGTGACGAGAGCTGCGTTCGAAAACGTCAAATACTTTGCTTTGCTCTCTGCTGAACAAAATTTGTTGAACCATTATTGCTTAGTGCAGCCACACACGTTCCGACTCACGACTGTCTGATAGACCTGTCACATGGTCTGAGAGTGAGTGGGAGGGCATAAAACATTTTGCTAACTCTAAAGAAGAAGAACTTTGAAGCTGAGTCCACATAATTATAGTCGACGGCTGTCGATCGACGAGGTGAATCTATGTTGTCGAGGCAGTGTTAAGGTTTCAGACGACATACAGGTCGACGGCTATCGACCATGTGTGTACACATCAGTTTAAGGGACAATCTATCCCTGCGCTATCCTATAGGAAGGAATGTAATGTATTTTTTATTATTATTTTATGTTGGGCACAAAAAAAAACCCACGTCCTTCAATATAATACCTATCTTGGGTGTCTAGGGTAGATATTATTAGAAAGAGAGGCAAAAATAAGGAAAGAGGAAAAGAAGACGGAAAAAATACCAGGATAAAAAAATACCTTCCAAAGAAAGGTATGAATGAGAAAATGAATAGAAAAAAAAAGACACGAGAAAATAAGAAAGAGGGGGAGGAGGAGGAGGAGGAGGAGGAGAAGAAGAAGAAGAAGAAGAAGATGAAGAAGAAGAAGGTGAAGAAGAAGAAGAAGAGGAAGAAGAAGAAGAAGAAAGTAGGTCAGAGGTTAGAGTTGAAGATTTTCTTCAGTAGAACCCTGCCACTCAAACAACAACTGCTCAAATAAGAATAAAGAGTCTCTTTACTCCAGTTGTAGGCAAAAACATGGAAAAAAATCCACCACTACTAAAGACCTTGGCAGTGAAATAGCGACATTAAACCCCTAAAAAAGCTCATCTCTAAAGGAAATTCAGCAAAGAAATCCATAAATCCATCACATTTCATATTCACAGCAATTCTACAAACACATACAAGTAACTAGAATACCGAGATACATATCTACACATGAGCGTCTTGACCACTACACCACCGAGGAAGATTTACGATCTTCGAGAGGTATTTGCAAACCCGGTCTTTTTTGTGAAGTGCCTTTTTACTTTCCTTATCCTATAGGAAGGAAAGTAATGTAATCGGGTCAAATTTTCGATGGTCAGTTTGTAGTGTCAAAACACGTTTTGAGGTCCCTAGAGCCCAAATCCAAAGTTTCAGCCATTGGTCCGTGTGTGTGTCTGTCTGTCTGTCCGTCTGTCTGTCCTTCTGTCTGTCTGTAAACAAAATATCTCGAGAACGGTAAGAGCTAGAGACTTGAAATCTAACATGCAGCTGTCAAATGTGACAAGAATGCGACACAAAACTTTTGTTTAAGATACTCGTAGGTGCTGCAGATGGCGGCATTTCGGTCGCTTTTTGGCGGCTTTCGACCACTTTTTGGCGGTTTTCAGCTATACTGACTAAACGGTTAGAGATATTGTAAAAGTTACAATAGAAGAACACCCAAAATAAGCATCTTTCGATAGGATAAGGAAAGTCGTGTGATGTTCACGCCAGATTTTTACATCTATTACGAACACATGTGACAATGTAGGTATACCTACTAATATGTACGATGTACATATGTATGTGTATTTGTATCATGTAGATCTCTACTAGCTACCTAATGTTCTCTGTATACAGTATGGAAAACACTTGTTTCATTTACAGGGTGGGTCAAGTCGATAGTACCATGGGGAGAACAGAGACCGTATATCGGACGATTCGGACGTAAGTAAAGTGTGCTGTAATGTCACACTACAATGTACTCGTAAGTAGGTCATCATCACCTTTTAAAGGCAGCGCCTTGTCGTTGTAGCCAAATGTGTCTGTCTCCTGCTGCTTCCTTGAGTTGTTCATAGGATGAGCGTAGGTAGGGTATAGCTAGTGTTAAAGATGAAAATATGAATGAAACTCTAGCCAGGGAGTGTTGTGACTTTGTGCATTCATCAGAATGTTATACGTAGTTTCTCTAAAGAAGAAGAAGAAGAACTTTGAAGCTGTGTCCACATAATTATAGTCGACGGCTGTCGATCGACGAGGTGAATCTAATATGTTGTCGAGGCAGTGTTAAGGTTTCAGACGACATAGGTCGACGGCTATCGACCATTCCAATCTTTCCCCCCCCCCCTCTCGTGTTATTTTTAACACGTTTAGTGCCGTCTGTGGAGTGGGGACATACAGCCAGCCTAATGTAGTTTGTGTGGATGGTAGTGCGTAGGCCTTGTCAACACTAGCCCACTAGGTCGAAGGTTCAATTCCTGCCCGGGGCGGATTTTATACTAGATAAGGTTCGTTCTCGGAACGGCTGGCTTTATCCTGTCCTGTCTTCCTTCTCTCTTCGATTTCGGGACGATAAGACCTTAGCAGTTACAGTTCCCTCTATAAAAAGCTCAAGAAGTCCTGTCAATATTTCCTAGAAAGAAGGACCCAAAAATATTCTTTCTGGAACGATTCTTACCTATCTAGTTTTACTTCATTTGCTCAGAGATGTTCAGTAACCAACCTCAGAACACTCGGGAGTGAACGTGTTAAGAGAAGGTATAAAAATTTCAAATCAATAACTAACAGACTCTCTTCAGTTTTATGTCTACACGGTAAAAAAACCTACTGTCACCCCATTAACACGTTAACTACCAGATGGAGAAAAAATTATAGTCATTATGGCTATCAGAACTATCGGTAAAGAGTGCTTTACTGTAGCTCAACTTCTGATCCTAGACGGAAAATCTTATATTATAAAATCAAGATCCATTCACTCATTCACATTTCACACACTGATCGCTCTATCTCCAGAACCACAACACCTAGAAAGCTGAAATTTGGTAGGAATATTCCTTTTATGGTCTAGGTGTGCAATAAGAAAGGATTTTGCGAAAATCTAAACCGATCCTGAGATATGATCAATTTATGATCGCTAAAATCTCCATAAGAAATACACAGAGTACAGAGACTGCGGGAGAGAAAACTTTTCCTCGCTCCCCTAATATTTGAGTTTCGTTTATGTTTTTAGTTTGACAA
>NW_007378861.1:0-9737 GCF_000475195.1 Diaphorina citri | reverse complement strand
CAATCCTTTTCCTTTCTCTAACAACCGCTGTACCTATCCTTTTTTTCTTCTCCTGCTCCTCTTCTTCTTCTCCTTCCTCCTTGATCCTTTTCTCAGGAAATGGGAATGGGGAATCAGATTTTCTCTCTCTCTCTCTCTCTCTTCTCTCTCTCTCTACTCTCTCTCTCTCTCTCTCTCTCTCTCCTCTCTTCTCTCTGATCCTATTTCTAATTTCTCTACCATCACGTCGTTATAATTCCATCCCCATTGGGATGTACAATCTTTCTTTTTTTTTTTTTTTTACAGTGGTTTCTCTTCGCATTACTTTCCTTAGAAAGAATATCAATCTATCCCATTCACTTTCAGGTGCACGCATTTGTCCTCTTTCTTGTAGAAGATTGATAAAATAGTTAACGGCGAAGATTGATAAAATAGTTAAAACTATAGTCACTGAGTACCACAAACTATAGGTCAACAGCTAAACATACGGGGGGCAATGAGCGTATAGTAAGATAGTGTGTATAACCGTCATAATCCTACGATCCTCTCTCCATCCCCATTCACATGGTAAAATAAGCGGTGGATTTTTTTGCAATTGGGTCAAATTACCGGGTGGACATGCGTATGCGGTGTATTAGCTTGACCTGTTTGAAAAAGTTCCTAGGTTAACAGAGTTTTTCTTTCCCGAAATTTCTGACGACAATTTTTGGTCCGATAAGTGTTTTCAACAATCAGTATTTTTGTTTTTAATCTATTTTATTTACACCCGTCCACCCGGGTTATTTACCCAATGTGAATGGGATTCATAGTATAATCATCCAGGGGGCCAACAAATTTCCTTTCCTTTTCCAAACCCCCCCCCAAATGGTAGGAAAAACATTTTTTTTTTTTTTTTTTTTTTTTCAAAAAGGGTTTTTACAGGGTTTTTTACACCTTTTTTACTTTCCTTATCCTATAGGAAGGAATGTAATGTATTTTTTATTATTATTTTATGTTGGGCACAAAAAAAAACCCACGTCCTTCAATATAATACCTAAATACCTTCCAAAGAAAGGTATGAATGAGAAAATGAATAGAAAAAAAAAGACATGAGAAAATAAGAAAGAGGAGGAGGAAGAGAAGAAGAAAAAGAAGAAGAAGAGGAAGAAGATGAAGGTGAAGAAGAAGAAGAGGAAGAAGAAGAAGAAAGTAGGCCAGAGGTTAGAGTTGAAGATTTTCTTCAGTAGAACCCTGCCACTCAAACAACAACTGCTCAAATAAGAATAAAGACTCTCTTTACTCCAGTAGTAGGCAAAAACATGGAAAAAAAATCCACCACTACTAAAGACCTTGGTAGTGAAATAGCGACATTAAACCCCTAAAAAAGCTCATCTCTAAAGGAAATTCAGCTAAGAAATCCATAAATCCATCACATTTCATATTCCCAGCAATTCTACAAACACATACAAGTAACTAGAATACCGAGATAGATATCTAACATACCTAATAAGAAAGAAAAGCATTTCACTATAAGTATTTTATCTGTTTACATTAAATTATTTGTTTACCAGTTCGTGTTTACATCCCTGAGACACTTGCACTTCTTGTAAAGTGCTTTTAAAGTAGGTTCTTAGAACGAGTAGGTAACACTTTACATTGTTTTTGTATTCAAAATGGTTTCAAGGAAGAAAATTTACTAAGGATAATATTGGGGATGTCCTATTTCCTTATTTTCCCCAAATCAGGATTGGTCACAGGAAAAGGCACTTGGGTATCCAAAAAATTCCTGTGTAAGAATTATACTTAAAAAAGGATGAATTTAATATTTGTGGAGAGTACTGCGCCGCAGGAAAAAATCTGGTTCTTAGAACGAGTAGGTAACACTTTACATTGTTTTTGTATTCAAAATGGTTTCAAGGAAGAAAATTTACTAAGGATAATATTGGGCATGTCCTATTCCCTTATTTTCCCCAAATCAGGATTGGTCGCAGGAAAAGGCACTTGGGTATCCATAAAATTCCTGTAAAAGAATTATATTTAAAAAAGGATGAATTTAATATTTGTGGAGAGTACTGCGCCGCAGGAAAAAATCTTATTAGAGGAATATACCATAGCGGGAAAAATATGTATCTAAAACAATCAACTTAATATATAAAACATCTCATCTAACGACGAGCCCATTGGCAGCGTTCCCATAGCCGCTGCAGAGTTCCCACGCTGAATCGCAAGAGATATTCTCTGCGTGAGAAATGCAGCGGCTCTTCCATCTCCGGACCTCTCAATAAGTCGCCTTCGAGAAATTCAGCGGGTCTTCGATCTCCGGACCTCTCAATGAGTCGCCTTCCGAGATCCTTGGTAAATTTCTTCGTGCTTTCAGACCATGGCCCCAGGGTTTCAACCGAAAATGGAACGAACAAGTAGTCTTCAACAATATAATAATAATAATAATAATAGACTCTCAACAATATAATAATAATAATAATAGAGTGGAAGGTAACCACTATTATCGGAGGTATTATCGTCCCGAATCCAGAGAAGGAGGACAGGATAGGAGGAAACCAGTCGTTCCGAGAACGAACCTTATTTGTTATAAAGTTCGCCCGGACGGGATTTTTTTTTTTTTTTAATGCGGTAAGAAAAATGAAACTATGCGGAGTAGCTGGAAGCTCTTCGCGGAGCGCCTGAAAGCTCTTCGCGGAGCACAGTTTGAGAACCACTGTGTTAGAGGATATTTTTTCTCCTCTTTATTGAACAGGTTTGATAGAGGGAACTGTAACAAGGAAGGTCTTATCGTCCCGAATCCAGAGAAGGAGGACAGGATAGGAGGAAACCAGTCGTTCCGAGAACGAACCTTATTTGTTATAAAGTTCGCCCGGGCGGGAACCGACCTTTTATCATAGACTTCCCTAAATGTCCTTTTTGAAATTATGAGATATTGACTCAGTATAAAATTAGATAATTATCTATAAACATGGCTCACAGTAGGTATAATTATTACGAGTGGGAATTTCCTAATGGGGCCATTAATTTTTCCCTGGCTGTCCCTGACAGGGACCTACTAGCTTTCCCCCCTCTCCTTTCGTCCCTCCTTTCATCCCTCTTTCTATCCCTTCCCCCCTTCCTCCCTCTTTCTGTCCCTTTTCCCTACCTTCCTTCCCTCTCCCTCCTTTTCTTCTAGTTTCTGTCCCTTTTTCCCCTCTTTTCCTTCCTCTTTCTGTCCCTTTCCCCTACCTTCCTTCCCTCTCCCTCCTTCCCTCCCTCTTTCTGTCCCTTTTTCCCTCTTTCCCTCCCCTTTCTCCCATTTTCTCCCCCCTCTCTCTCTCCAAGACACATAATTTTATCCCTCGAATTTTTCCCATATATCACTTAAAAACCCCCCTCCCTCCCCCTGAGTTCAGGTAGGAGAGGGGAGGGGAGGTTAAGTACACTTAACAGACATGGTGCTGGAATGGCTCTCTTCCCCGCCTATCTCTCCTGTTCTCCGCTTTCCAATCTTCCCCCCCCCCTCGTGTTATTTTTAACACGTTTAGTGCCGTCTGTGGAGTGGGGACATACAGCCAGCCTATGTAGTTTGTGTGGATGGTAGTGCGTACTGCGTAGCCCACTAGGTCGAGGGTTCAATTCCTGCCCGGGGCGGATTTTATACTAGATAAGGTTCGTTCTCAGAACGGCTGGCTTTATCCTGTCCTGTCTTCCTTCTCTCTTCGATTTCGGGACGATAAGAGCTTAGCAGTTACAGTTCCCTCTATAAAAAGCTCAAGAAGTCCTAGATTTCCTAGAAAGGAAGGCCCAAAAATATTCTTTCTGGAACGATTCTTACCTATCTAGTTTTACTTCATTTGTTCAGAGATGTTCAGTAACCAACCTCAGAACACTCGGGAGTGAACGTGTTAAGAGGAGGTATAAAAATTTCGAATCAATAACTAACAGACTCTCTTCAGTTTTATGTCTACACGGTAAAAATACTGTCACCCCATTAACACGTTAACTACCAGATGGAGAAAAAATTATAGTCATTATGGCTATCAGAACTATCGGTAAAGAGTGCTTTACTGTAGCTCAACTTTTGATCCTAGACGGAAAATCTAAAATAAAACACTACCAGCCAAGTTGGGTACCAGTCAAGTTAGGTACCAGCCAAGTTAGGTACCAGTCAAATTAGGTACCAGCCAAGTTAGGTACCAGTCAAAAGTTAGGTACCAGTCAAGTTAGGTACCAGCCAAGTTAGGTACCAGCCAAATTAGGTACCAGCCAAGTTAGGTACCAGTCAAGTTAGGTACCAGCCAAGTTAGGTACCAGCCAAATTAGGTACCAGCCAAGTTAGGTACCAGCCAAGTTAGGTACCAGTCAAGTTAGGTACCAGCCAAGTTAGGTACCAGTCGGAGTGAACCAGAGCTTTATCCTAAACCAGACAAGTTCTTTCTAAGAACGCCTGACTTTCTCCTATGCTGTCCTCCTTCCATTTCGGGACGATAAGACCTCCGTTCTTACAGTTCCCTTTATCAAAACCTCTTGAAAAAAAACTCTTAGCATGACGGGACTTCTTCTAACCCTCATAAGTTGACATGATGATATGGACCCTTTTTGAACCTGTTAAAGGGACCAAACCCTCATAAGTTGACATGATGATATGGACCCTTTTTGAACCTGTTAAAGGGACCAAACCCTCATAAGTTGACATGATGATATGGACCCTTTTTGAACCTGTTAAAGGGACCAAACCCTCATAAGTTGACATGATGATATGGACCCTTTTTGAACCTGTTAAAGGGACCAAACCCTCATAAGTTGACATGATGATATGGACCCTTTTTGAACCTGTTAAAGGGACCAAACCCTCATAAGTTGACATGATGATATGGACCCTTTTTGAACCTGTTAAAGGGACCAAACCCTCATAAGTTGACATGATGATATGGACCCTTTTTGAACCTGTTAAAGGGACCAAACCCTCATAAGTTGACATGATGATATGGACCCTTTTTGAACCTGTTAAAGGGACCAAACCCTCATAAGTTGACATGATGATATGGACCCTTTTTGAACCTGTTAAAGGGACCAAACCCTCATAAGTTGACATGATGATATGGACCCTTTTTGAACCTGTTAAAGGGACCAAACCCTCATAAGTTGACATGATGATATGGACCCTTTTTGAACCTGTTAAAG
The DNA here is from genome assembly GCF_000475195.1 of Diaphorina citri. Lineage (NCBI taxonomy): Eukaryota > Metazoa > Arthropoda > Insecta > Hemiptera > Psyllidae > Diaphorina > Diaphorina citri. The sequence goes on along the minus strand of NW_007378861.1, from coordinate 4,610 downwards.
GGACCAAACCCTCATAAGTTGACATGATGATATGGACCCTTTTTGAACCTGTTAAAGGGACCAAACCCTCATAAGTTGACATGATGATATGGACCCTTTTTGAACCTGTTAAAGGGACCAAACCCTCATAAGTTGACATGATGATATGGACCCTTTTTGAACCTGTTAAAGGGACCAAACCCTCATAAGTTGACATGATGATATGGACCCTTTTTGAACCTGTTAAAGGGACCAAACCCTCATAAGTTGACATGATGATATGGACCCTTTTTGAACCTGTTAAAGGGACCAAACCCTCATAAGTTGACATGATGATATGGACCCTTTTTGAACCTGTTAAAGGGACCAAACCCTCATAAGTTGACATGATGATATGGACCCTTTTTGAACCTGTTAAAGGGACCAAACCCTCATAAGTTGACATGATGATATGGACCCTTTTTGAACCTGTTAAAGGGACCAAACCCTCATAAGTTGACATGATGATATGGACCCTTTTTGAACCTGTTAAAGGGACCAAACCCTCATAAGTTGACATGATGATATGGACCCTTTTTGAACCTGTTAAAGGGACCAAACCCTCATAAGTTGACATGATGATATGGACCCTTTTTGAACCTGTTAAAGGGACCAAACCCTCATAAGTTGACATGATGATATGGACCCTTTTTGAACCTGTTAAAGGGACCAAACCCTCATAAGTTGACATGATGATATGGACCCTTTTTGAACCTGTTAAAGGGACCAAACCCTCATAAGTTGACATGATGATATGGACCCTTTTTGAACCTGTTAAAGGGACCAAACCCTCATAAGTTGACATGATGATATGGACCCTTTTTGAACCTGTTAAAGGGACCAAACCCTCATAAGTTGACATGATGATATGGACCCTTTTTGAACCTGTTAAAGGGACCAAACCCTCATAAGTTGACATGATGATATGGACCCTTTTTGAACCTGTTAAAGGGACCAAACCCTCATAAGTTGACATGATGATATGGACCCTTTTTGAACCTGTTAAAGGGACCAAACCCTCATAAGTTGACATGATGATATGGACCCTTTTTGAACCTGTTAAAGGGACCAAACCCTCATAAGTTGACATGATGATATGGACCCTTTTTGAACCTGTTAAAGGGACCAAACCCTCATAAGTTGACATGATGATATGGACCCTTTTTGAACCTGGTAAAGGGACCAAACCCTCATAAGTTGAAATGATGATATGGACCCTTTTTGAACCTGTTAAAGGGACCAAACCCTCATAAGTTGACATGATGATATGGACCCTTTTTGAACCTGGTAAAGGGACCAAAACCTTTTTTTGTAAAATGCCTTTTCTGATGCTGAATGTTGAAAATTCCACCCCCAAAAATATTTATGTCGCGATATATCTCAATGATTCACAAAGATACAGGAGAATTCGCAAAACCCATCCACAATTCTTTTAATCTAAATAATCTAAATGGGAATCTAAATTTTTAAATCTATTTCCTCAAGAAAGGATTTTCCTCTTTAGGACCTTCTTGAATAAACCCTTCAACGACATGTGTACCTAATAGTAAAACATAGTTTTATAGTTACAACTTGGAAAGAATGATAGTTTCATAGTTACAACTTGGAAAGAATGATAGTTTTATAGTTACAACTTGGAAAGAATGATAGTTTTATAGTTACAACTTGGAAATAATGATAGTGGTAATAGTTACAGCTTGGAAATAATGATAGTGGTAATAGTTACAAACCTTGAATCCTTTTTGTTTACCATCACACAAAACTATTTTTCCAACTTTCGGTGTGGCTTTTTCCAATTCGCTGGGAAAACATGTTGACAAAGCATGTGTGGGTTCAGTGGAGGACCCACAAGATAAATGACTCAAAATACTCCACTTTTTACACTTTTAGTGGAAACTAATATGAGTGGCGACCCACATTAATTACCTAGTTTTTTTAGAGGTTTAATAGAGGAGCTAACTTACTGTAACTGCTCAGGTCATTGTCCCGAAAGCGAAGAGAGAAGGAAGATAGGACTGGAGAAAGCTAGCCGTTCCGAGAACGATCCTTATCTAGCATAAAATCAGTCCTGACCGGGGAAAAAAAACTAATTTTTTTTTTTTTGTCAGGACTTTTTGATCGCAACATTAGGTCTGTTTTTCATTCCTACGCCGCATCGATGCGGCGTCAACTTGACGTTCACTCTGCGTCGAGAGTGGGGGTAAAATGTGGAAATTCAACAAACATGACGACATCTAGCGGAGAAATTACGAAACATTTTTTTTTTTCATTTCCCTCAATACAATTACAATATGGCGGAACCTGAAGCTACTCGAGACTAACAAAAATTTTCCATTTTTCTCCCATTTTTGTCTTTTCATTAAATTTAAATGTGGAAAGAAGAAAGAGAGAGAAATGTCTCTCTTTCTCTATTTTTCTGGCTCAGGATTCATTAAAAAGTTTTTATCAAACTTTTTTGAAGAGAAACACTTATTTCATTTGATTATTTTTATTTTATTTTTTTCTACAATCTTGTTTTGTACAATTATATTAATCTGACGGTCAGGATCAGGACTGAAATTTCCTAGAGAGAGAGAGAGAGGGAAAGAGCTCAAATATATCTCTCTCCCTCTCTCTCTCCCTCTCTTTCTCTCTCTTTTTCTCTCTTTCTTTCTCTCTCTCTTTCAGTTTAGAAAAATAAACAGATAAGGATCGTTCTCGGAACGGCTGTCTTTCTCCTATCATGTCTTCCGCTCGTCAATTTCGGGACGATAAGACCTTAGCAGATACAGGTCCCTCTATCAAACCAATATTCAGAATAATAATCTCTTCTTCTTTTTCTTCGCCTTTTTCCCCCAAAGTCGAATTTTAATTTTTAGCTCTCCTATGTTGTGGACAGAATGAAATTGTTTTTTTTTTTTTTTTCTTCTTCTTCTTCTTTCTTCTTCCTTTTTTGTTCTCCCTTCTTCTTTTCCTCGTCTTTTTTCTTCTTCTTCTTCTTCTACTCTATTCCTTTCTCTTGTTTTTTTTTATATCTACATTTCATATATTTTTTTCTATTTCTTCTTTTCCTTTCTATCTTTATTTTCTCTTTTTCCCTCTCTCTCCGTTTCTCACAAACTTTCCGTCTTGTTTTCTTTTTCTCTCTCTCTCTTTCTTTCTCTCACACAAAATACGTCTTGTTTTCTTTCTCTCTCTCTCTCTCTTTCTTTCTATCTCACAAAAGAGTTCATTACTTCTTATCATTCTTAGAAAGAGATAGAGAGAGAGAGAGAGAGAGAGAGAGAGAGAGAGAGAGAGAGAGAGATCAGAAGAACAAAGTGAACAAAATAAAAGAACACAAAGGCCAAAAAGTTTGCAAAGACGGTGAAGTTTATGCTTCAAAATTGAAAATGGCTTACTTATTATTTTCCATGACGATGGGTGCAAAAAATATGATGATAATAATAATAAAAATAACTAATAAAAAAGAATAATAATACAAAGAAAAAGAGTCAAATTCAATTAGGAAAACGCGGGAAACGAAATTATTTCAAAATAATACAATCATTCTTCTTCTTCTTCTTCTTCTTCTTCTTCTTCTTCTTCTTCTTCTTCTTCTTCCTCTTCTTCTTCGTCTTTCGTCTTTTTCTTCTTCGTCATCTTCTTCTTCTTCTTCTTCTTCTTCTTCTTCTTCTTCTTCTTCTTCTTCTTCTTCTTCTTCTTCTTCTTCTTCTTCTTCTTCTTCGTCATCTTCTTCTTCTTTTGGTAAATCTTTACAAAATTTTTCCATTTTTCTCCCATTTTTGTCTTTTTATTAAATTTAAATGTGGAAAGAAGAAAGAGAGAGAAATGTTTCTCTTTCTCTATTTTTCTGGCTCAGGATTCATTAAAAAGTTTTTTTATCAAACTTTTTTGAAAAGAAACACTTATTTCATTTGATTATTTTTATTTTATTTTTTTCTACAATTTTGTTTTGTACAATTATATTAATCTGACGGTCAGGTTCAGGACTGAAATTTCCAAGAGAGAGAGGGAAAGAGCTCAATTATCTCTCTCTCTCTCTCTCTCTCTGTCTCTCTCTTTCTCTCTCTCTCTTTCAGTTTATAAAACGGTCTCATTACCAAGCTAAAAAAAAAAATAAAAGTAAAAGTAAAAATGGGAGGATTTTTACTTAAACAGATAGGGATCGTTCTTGGAACGGCTGGCTTTCTCCTATCATGTCTTCCGCTCGTCAATTTCGGGACGATAAGACCTTAGAAGATACAGGTCCCTCTATCAAACCTATATTCAGAATAATAATAATAATAATAATCTCTTCTTCTTTTTCTTCGCTTTTTCCCGTGCACAGACGGAATCGGCGCTTTTCGTGAGCCTCTCAATCAGCCCTAACTAGGGTGATTGCTTTGGGCTGACTTTTGGTTTTGGCTACAAAGTTACCGAATGGATGCCCTTCGCACTCAACCTTTGCTATTTCTTTAGCAAGGGGAAATAATAAAAATAATAATAATAATAAAATAGAATTAGGGTAAATGTGCTCAGTAAAGGAACTCAGATTTCATTTCTTTCGCTTCAAATCTCCTCGTTAGTTTGTTTTACTGCTAATTATTATTTCTTTTCAACTTTTTTTTATA
>NW_007378860.1:69701-81518 GCF_000475195.1 Diaphorina citri | reverse complement strand
GTTTAGAGCGATTATAGTTCATCTGGTGATGGAAGAGGCTTCCAAACAAAATCGCCACATTATCTGGCTACTGCCACTGGTCAGTTTGGTCGGGTGCAAACTACTGGTAACTTATCTGTGGTGAGTGACCTGACGTTTTAATCACTTAGGCTAGTCATTATGAGATTGCGTGGATCAGGGATTTGATCTTTTATCTGGTGATGGAAGAATTATCAGATGCTTCAGAATGGTTCGCCTGGTCAGATGATAAGTGACATGAGTTGGTAGTTAGTAGTCAGAGGTTTTGGGTGCTACTGGTTAGCTTTAGTGTTGAGTGACCCAAGCTGGTCTAATCACTTAGGCTAATCATCATGAGTTTGCATGTAGGCTTCAGCGATTTGGTGATAAAAGATTATCTTGTTTTCTGAACAAAATGAACTCATCATCTGGTCAGGTGGTTCTTCTGATCACTTATCTAAACCATCATGAGATTTTGAGATTGCGTGTACTATCTTCGGGGATCTTCATAATCACATCGTCTGTTAAAGTGGTCAAATGGTTCGTCCGTAAAACTACAGGTTGACTTTCCTGTGGTTTTTGACTGAAGACAAAATACAGGAGATAATTTCAACCCATTGACGCCTGATTTCTTTTCTTGGATTGCAACAAGATTATGCAAGTTCTGATTTTTGAAAATTTTGGTCCACAATCTTGAGAAATCCAGTCTCACCAAAAGTAAATTTTTCAGCGCCGCAGGCGATTTTTTTTTTTAAAATAGAAAAACCCCATAATATCTAGTGTAAGTCCTCAAAGCGCGGGGCCCCCAAAAGCGCGGGGCCCGTGGCAGTCTGCCATTCTGCCTTATGGGTAATCCGGCCCTGATGATCACCAATGTTCGTATACTAATCCTCTTTAGACAAAATTAAGAATGTAAATTGAGCTACATAATATATTATACCTACATATCTATATAAATAAAATTGTAGATTTGTCTGTACATTGCTTAGAATCGTGAAATTTTTAGTTATCTATCTATATAAATAAAATTGTAGATTTGTCTGTACATTGCTTAGAATCGTGAAATTTTTAGTTATCTATCTATATAAATAAAATTGTAGATTTGTCTGTACATTGCTTAGAATCGTGAAATTTTTAGTTATCTATCTATATAAATAAAATTGTAGATTTGTCTGTACATTGCTTAGAATCGTGAAATTTTTAGTTATCTATCTATATAAATAAAATTGTAGATTTGTCTGTACATTGCTTGGAATCGTGAAATTTTTAGTTATTCTTACTCCTTATGCATCCACGATTCCAAAAATCACATTAGAAAAATTTCTGTCTGTCTGTCTGTCTGTCTGTCTTTCTGTCTGTCTGTCTGTCTGTCTGTCTGTCTTTCTGTCTGTCTGTCTGTCTGTCTGTCTGTCTTTCTGTCTGTCTGTCTGTCTGTCTGTCTGTCTTTCTGTCTGTCTGTCTGTCTGTCTGTCTGTCTTTCTGTCTGTCTGTCTGTCTGTCTGTCTGTCTTTCTGTCTGTCTGTCTGTCTGTCTGTCTGTCTTTCTGTCTGTCTGTCTGTCTGTCTGTCTGTCTTTCTGTCTGTCTGTCTGTATGTGTGTGTGTATGTCTGTCTGTTACGCTAAATAGACCTTTGGTTGTCCTCTTTTCACGAGAAAACGGTTCGACCGATTTTGATGAAATTTTTTGTGGTTGTTAAGAAAAGTACTCCGGGTGACATAGGCTACTTGAAATTTTCACATTCCATCCTGATTCAAAATGGCGGCGGTTCAAAACGTTAAGAAAATGGCCTAATAGACCTGTTTTTGTCCTCTTTTCACGAAAAAACGGCTCGACCGATTTTGATGAAATTTTTTGTGGTTGTTAAGAAATGTACATTTTAGACATTTTATGTGACGTCATCGTGGACGGGAGCGTATGCCGTGACATCAGAGTTCAAGATTTACCGGTATTTTTTAAATCGATTTATCTCGGGATCTAGAAGTCGTAGAAGAAAAATCTGGTGTGAACATCACACGACTTTCCATTACATTTGCGGAATACTTATTTGAAAAAAAAAGGAAATTTTCCCAAGCCTGAGCCGCTTACGGCGACCAATTTTCGACCAAAAATTTCCTATCTTAAAATACTCCCCGTGTGATAAGGAATCATATAAAGTATGAAAAAAATTGATGTTTTTTTTTAAATTTTCCAAGTCGGAAGTTTGAAGCAACATTGACTTTGGTTGATATCTGGATGAGTGACTGTCCGATTTTTACCGAATTGTTACAGTCGCGTCCTTGGACCATACCGGTATATCATACCAAATTTCATCGCTTTACGACTAACCGTTCTTGAGATATTTTGTATACCACCTTTTCCCATTTTCCCATTTAAACCTGTAGTACTTAGATACATACGTACATACATACATACATACATACATACATACATACGTACAGACCATGGGCTAAAAACCACTTTTTTGGAATCAGGGGATCCCAAAACGGATATTTCCACCCATTTCCCGATTTTGAAAATTTGGACCGATTGCAATACTTTCATTACTATAGTATAGCTCGCTATACTGTAGTAATAGAAAGTAAAAATTCCGTTGGTCCTCATTTTTCCTGCCCTATGACTTTGAAACATCACCCAAGTAAGCGCAACTGATCTATTACGATGTTTTGGCATGAACATCGGGATTTTTTCTTTTTTTTTCGTAATTTCGTATTACGATGATGAAATCCCCATGTTAGGCGCGCGCAAATTTAAATTCTTAAGAGAGAAACAAAATAAATCTTTATTTAGAACTGCTCAATATTTTGAGTTGCCCATTGACACAGTATACCTATCAGACTAGAAGTTATTGAGAGATTAGATATTATAAGATAAAAAAAAGAGATATTGAAAATATATGATGTGTAAGGAATTATGTTAATGGGGGAAGAAAAAAGGTTCCTTTCTCGGAACGGCTGGCTTTCTCCTATCCTGCCTTCCTTCTCTTCGATTTCGGGACGATAAGACCCTAGCAGTTACAGTTCCCTCTATCTAACCTCGTGAAGAAAACTTTATCTAGAATTGGAAGTTGGAGAGCTATAGCTTCCTTCACATGGTAGCTGTCAAAATCCACCAAATGCTTCAAAATCAGTTTTTGTCAACTAAGTACATACATAATGTGGATAGGTAGGTATCTTCTCTTCGATTTCGGGACGATAAGACCCTAGCAGTTACAGTTCCCTCTATCAAACCTCTTGAAGAAAACTTTATCTAGAATTGGAAGTTCGAGAGCCATTCTTTCACATGGTAGCTATCAAAATCCACCAAATGCTTCAAGTCTTTGTCAACTAAGTACATAGTACATACATAATGTGGATAGGTGGGTACATGGATGAAAAAGGCCCTTGTCAAACGTAGGTATTTTTCGGGTCTTCTCTTCTTTGTTTTGAGTTGTTGTCCTTTCTTTCTGTCCACTTTACAACGGCCTTCTTCTGCCTTTTAAAACTTTCTCAGATGTCTTTTAGCAGATGGTCTTTTTTTTTCTGGATGGATAACTCTGTATTCCACATCATACATATATGTATTTGCGAATCTTTTTCTCTCCTTTCTCCTTCGACGCAATACTCAGAAAGTATAGCCACAGGCAGTACTCCACTCGTATAGGCAGTAGGCACACCACACAGTTTGCTATACTGCTATATATCACAGTTTGCTATATCAAAGTTCACAATTCTCCTTGGGCAATCAATGTCTCCAGGGCAAACTCGTAACTTATTAATTATAATCATCTACATAATACCTTAATAACTATACAAGTATACAGAGCTCAGACGCGATAAAAGTTTCATCATAAAAAGATAACGAAATATAATGACCCTGGTGTTGTGTATCATGCAATTTAGAAGAAAGTTGATGGTTTGGGCTTCGATCCAGACAAAAAATCAGTAGGTAATAATTTAATTCGATATTTATTCAATAAAACAAAATACTAAATAAAAATTGTACCTATTCGTTGCTGCTGCAGAAGCATTGGTAAAAGTTGAGACAAATAAATTAGATTGAGGGATAGGTAGGTAAAATTCCTTCACATATTAATTCCGAAGATTCCGAAGATATAAAATGTTCAATTTTTGCTGCGGGCATTTTAGGACGAACCTTCGATGAATGTGACTTTAAGGAATTAATGATAGTGACTTGATTGATTGATTATTGGTCTTAAAAGTTGTTGTAAATATACACATACGTAGTATGTACATAATAATATAGTATCTACAAATTAATTTGTATATCTGTCTGCCCAATTTTTACGTATCCTCATGTAATATCCTTCTTCCTCATCTTTTCCCTAGTTCAGACGGGGTCGGCATTTTCGTCTCAATCAGCCCTGGGTTGATTGATTTGGGCTGACATTTGGGCTTGGTCACAAAAATTTACGAGTGAATGCCCTTCGCCCTTATCTTTTGCTATTCATTTAGCAAGGGACATTGCAGGTTGGTGCCCTCCCTGTTTAGAGTCCCCCAGCCAGACCAAGCAGGTATAGGGGCCCTACCTACATAACATAGGTCCTTATCTAACATACCTAAATGCACACATACCTTATTTACTGCAGCAGTTATGACCTTGGTAGCCGGACTAGTTAATAACAATAAAAGCTTCATCATAAAAGTAATATGTATCATAAAACTACCTATACCTACCTATTTGATAATATCAACTAATACCATTATTATCTACCCATTTCTTGGTCATCTTTCCAAGAACCTCTTGAACTAGTTATTGAATTGATCTGATTTAAATGTATAAGAGGTAAGTACATAGAACATATTAGCTAGTACATAGGTATACGAGATAAGTACATAGAACATAGCTAGCTAGGTACATAGGTATACGAGATGAGTACATAGAACATAGCTAGGTACATAGGTATACGAGAGAGGTACATAGGTATATGAGTAGGTACATAGGTATACGAGATAAGTACATAGAACATAGCTAGGTACATAGGTATACGAGATAAGTACATAGAACATAGCTAGGTACATATAGGTATACGAGAGAGGTACATAGGTATATGAGTAGGTACATAGGTATACAAGAGATGTACATAGGTATATAGGTAAGTATTTTTCCTTCGGAGCAAATGACATTGTACTTAATAATAATACCTACTAATTTCAGTATTGCATGTATAAGACTATAAGTATACATTTAGTTTCTTGTATGTACCTACCTACGTATACTATTTGCTTAATTTATGAAAAGCCCTTCACCTCTTCATCTGACCACGAGCCGCCACTGATAGCAGTTTCGAAACATCGAGGGCAGAAGAAAGGCAGGGGGCAGGTAATTAGAAAGCCAGCCGTTCCGAGAACGAACCTTAGGTACCTGTTGGTAATTTGGTATCTGTTTAGGATAGAGTTCGCGCCGGGCGGAAATTGATCCCACGAAAATTACCATGAAAAGGGGATTTCCAACTGTGTGTTTTAAATCATTTTCAATGCTTGTCACAAATGTCGTCCTTTCATACATCTCGAATTTATGACTTGGACTTGCACTGAAACCTCCAGATCCAAACTATTTCGTGATGAATCGCCCTAACCACTCTACCCTTGAGGTTGATTTCCATACTCCGACTGGAATTGAACGCGCGCCCTCCTGTTTACCAGGCGAGGCCTCAAAAACTCCGTCACTGACCAACCTCAGTGGTGCAGTTGTTGACGCGTTAGACTTTGGATCTGGAGGTTGGTGGTTTGAGTCCAAGTCAAGTCATAAAATTTATCTAGGTGTAATAATCGGGGAACGATATTTGTGTCAAGCATTTAAATATGCTTAACACAATTAAAAATTCCTTTACTCCATCACTGAGCATTTCCCTTAGCTCCTCCACTGGCTGAAATTCCCATGTCATCACTGATCGGCACGGTATTTACCAGTAAAACAATATTGACATCAATTCCATCCGAAGAATTTACAACACAAACATCCAGGCCATTAGGTACATAGGTACTGATTTTCTTTAATCACGATTGAATAAACTACGGGCTAAAAAATTCCCGGAGGGACGGACCCAGCTTGTTTTAAACGCAAAACGCTCAGCATATTGTCACATAAAACGCCCGGCTTTAATATTTGAATGCAACACGCCGAAATAATCAGCTGATATTTCCAAGATGGTTGATATTTTTAAATTTTCGATTTTTGGCGGTTTTTCAAGATTTTGTACTTTTTCCATTTTCTGCCAAAATTTTCCATTTTTTCCCTCAACAAGTTGCTTTTTTTTGAAATAAATCATGCTATTCTAAGATTTATTGGGTTGGAAAATATATTTTAAAAGGTCCTATGTGCTTAAATTAAGTGTTGAAACCGTGTGATAACGTACAGTAGGTATGGGGGACTTGAGTGATTTGTTAGACTTTGAAAGTGACTCTGATTCAGAAGGAAAGGGTGAAGAAGCTTTAGAGAAGGATTTAACAATGTAAGTATGACTGTAACACTTGTAGATTTGGTTACTGTAGACCTCTCTCAACCTCAGGTCTACAATCAGCACTCTTAAATTAAGTGTTGAAACCGTGTGATAACGTACAGTAGGTATGGGGGACTTGAGTGATTTGTTAGACTTTGAAAGTGACTCTGATTCGGAAGGAAAGGGTGAAGAAGCTTCAGAGAAGGATTTAACAATGTAAGTATGACTGTAACACTTGTAGATCTGGTTACTGTAGACCTCTCTCAACCTCAGGTCTACAATCAGTACTTGTTCAAAAGTCACATCAATGGAAAACTGCTTCAAAAAAGAGTTCTCACAGATGAGCAGTGATCAGTATTACTATAGGGTTAGGTTAAACACTAAAAGGAGCTTTCATAATTTGAGCAGTAACCAGTGTTATTATAGGGTTAGTTTAAATTTATGATGTTAGGTTAATCTGATGTAGCAGTTTTTAAAAAAAAAAAAAAAAAAAAAAACATAGACTTTTATCTCAGGTATACTTGACTCGTACGGCTGAAAAGGTCTGAATGTCAGGTCTACCTGATACCTGATGAGCACTCAGACTATCAGGTAGAATAGAATATACCTTGTTTATACTACCAGCTTAGGACTGAAAAGACCCTTTACTCTCGCAGTCTAAACAAGGTCTTATATATTTGATTGGTAATAACATTACATTTTATGGAAAAATAATGAAGACCTGTTTACTGGTAAGTAGAACTGACTCTATCAGGTAACATCTTAAAAAAAGTCCATTTTTCCCCCCCTTAGGCGCTTTAACACTTGCGTGTCGTTCGCGCCGATCCCTTTCGGGTTAGATCTTGGTGTAAAGGCCTATGGCTTTCAGGTAAGTAGGACAAGGTTGAGTTAATAGGGTCGTTGATTAGGGACGGGAGATTTCTCCTGTTTTTTTTTTTTTTTTTCGAATTCCATTTTCTATTCTTCTTGTCTTCTGTCCAGGAATTCTCCTCTTCGGTCCTCCAGGCACAGGCAAAACTCTCATCGGGAAATGTGTAGCAGCTCAATGTAAAGCGACGTTCTTCTGTATTAGCGCCTCTACATTGACATCCAAGTGGTATGGTGAGGGAGAGAAGATGGTTCGAGCCCTTTTTGCCGTCGCTAGGTAACTATTTACATACCTCCCTTTTTATTTGCAATGAAACGCTACAGTGTAGTCAGCTCCCATGGCGAAGTGGTCACTGCGCTCGCCTTACACGCGGGAGACCCGGGTTCGATTCCCGGCGGGGTCAAGAAATTTGTATCATGCAAATGATTGATTCCGTGACTGCAACTCATGCAATTTAGAATCTACTAAAAGAATCTACCAACAGATAAATGAGATGATCTGAAGATGTATCAAATAAATAACATATGGTTGTTTAAATAAATACCTACCACATAGTTGTTTAAATTGGTTTACTTTTCAGGCTATTAGGTGTGGCAGGTTTCTTCAGGTTTTGAATATAAATGCCAGGGGACAAGTTCACTATGTTTATCTGTTGGGAATTACCTAAACCGTCAAGGTTCGTACATTTTAAAACTTGAAAAAAAAAAAAACAGACTTCTTTTACTTCATCTTCCCCAATATACCTCGAAAACTATTCCCCAAATAGGGAAAATCAGTGGTTGGGTGGACGTAACTTACGTAAGTGAGAACCCTGCCAACTTGAAATGAAGCCCTAAAAAGAAAAGACCCCTCTAAAATAAATCTAGATAGACTCTTACTAAACCTGGATCCCAATTGTGATCTAGCCTCACAATTATTAGGTATAGGTGACTAAACTCCATAGACTCCATACACAAAAGACCCACTCCGAGGCTTAGGTGTAGGGGCAAACAGCCCTAAAGGATGGGTTAAGCTTCTACGAATCTATACGATCTCTAGGTATAGGTGACACGTAGGTAAATAGCTCCTAATGTTACGTAATTAATCGTTCATGTGATGCAAAAGACCACTTTGAATTAGGTCTGCAACCATAACCAAACCCATGGTGGACTGTCAACACATTTCGCTATTGTCATTTTGACAAAGGCTACCATATAAACCATATCCAATTGAAGTTCTACGTAGGTATACCTATAGAGTCTTTGGCGCCATTAGATGACAGGAAATCGATTAAGAAAGGCACGGTATCAAAAGTACCTATTGTCTTTGTTGTTATTTTCCTCCAGGTGTCGGAAATCACTTCACCAAAGGCACTATGCCATCAGGGAATTCCTTCAGCTCCTCCCAGTCGAGCAATACATTTACCTTCAAACCCAACTATAATATTGATGATCTCAAAAACAGCAAAACCAACAACGGGGACACAGCTCCAAGTGTTAATAGGACAAATGGTGTCAGAGACAACACTTTCCCTAGCAACAATAGAATGGATGTTGATGGAATTGATAGTAACAATAGACTAGACACCAACAGACCCATCAACAGAAATGGGAAAGATTCTAACATACAAATCAATGGGGCCAAGTCAAACCCAGCCAATCTGTTTTCAGTCAATGGTGTCTCAAACGCCAAAGGCCATAACCCTCATGCAAATGGAACCAACTTACCCAATGGGCAGAGAAGTGATACTCATCTGAATGGTGCCAGTAAATACTTCCCAAAACCAAATATGCCAAATGGCAAACTTAACAGCATTAGTGGATTTGTAAAAGACATGTCTACTAGAGATAATCCAACTGTAAAAAGTAGTGGATTTGTAAAAGATGTGCATACTAGAGATAATGCTAGTGGGTTGGACAATGATGATCCATTCAGTTTTGTCAACTACTATAAGCAACAGGAAAATTTGGCAAGGACTGAAACTGAGAGGAGGAATGACAGGGGAATGAGGGAAGCAAACCAAGGTAGGCTACTTTGCTAGTAAGCTCTTTTTTTCTTTGGGGAACACAGGTTTTTTGGTGGAACCCTTTTTGTAATAAATAATTCATCAAAAACTCAGTAACTTTGTGAAGCTTCATATCATCATTAGAGAGTTTTTGCAACCAAAATTAGCGTCCCGTTAATTGAACTCTTTTTGTTAAATAACGTTGAAGATTTCAATTAACGGGGGAGCTAATTTTGGTTGCAAAACTCGCTATTAAGGTCACCATTCCTACCTTACAAATAGTTTTTTTTTTAGTAAAACAGAATACACTAGAATATACCTTGTTTATACTACCAGCATAGGACTGAAAAGTCCCTTTACTGACTGAAAAGCACCTTTTTTCAGGCACAGTTTTGAACATAAACAAACCGGGCGGTTTCCGGACGGCCAGAACGGAACTCGGAATCCAGAATATGAAGAAAGACAAGGGAAGACCAGATGGCTACAATAACCAGAGCTATAATGGTAACATGAGCTCTGGTGCTAGTGCTAACTGGGTCTCTAACAGTATTAAGAAAACTCTAGGTAAGTTGTGTGATCTTATCATTTTTGAGGACAATTTAGTACCTATCTACTTTAATCGAGTAGTGACCAGTGGCGGCATTACCAGTCTAAAGTGATGATACGAGTGGATGATGATACGAGTAAGTTGTGAAAAAGTTCTCTGCTTTACCACAAATAATTCATGATTGATTTGACGTAATTTATTGTTTTCTAGCGTGTATTGTTAGCGTGGTGGACTTCGGATCTGGAGGTTGGTGGTTCGAGTCCAAGTTAAGTCAAAAAATTTAGCGTAGTGCATTAAGCGGGGAACGACATTTGTGACAAGCATTTATGCTTAACACAAATGAAATTCCTTTTTTTTTGTTTTCTAGCGTACATCAACCATCCATTATCTTCATAGACGAAATAGATTCTCTGCTCTGTCAGCGTAGTGATCAGGAGAATGAAACTTCGCGACGATTGAAAACCGAATTCCTCATCTCTCTGGACGGAGCTTCCACTTTAGATGACGATCTGGTATGTAGTATAGAATCTACCCTGTTTATCCTGTTAATCCACCATAAATTATACAAAGACTGAAAAGTCCCATAAAATCTCTTTACCAATTTTTACTTTCTATTACCATTTTAGGTTCTAGTCATAGGAGCGACCAACAGGCCTCAGGAGTTGGATGAAGCGGCCCGTAGGCGACTTGTGAAGCGACTCTATATACCGCTACCTGATGAACAGGTAAAAAAAAATAAGAGATAGGTACCTTCCTCACGTCCCGCAGAAGGTCCCGGGTTCGAATCCCACCATGGACAAAATTTTGTACTCGTTTTTCGATTGCAAATATTTCAACGGGTTACTTTTTGGTGTTCTCGTGTTGACCCAGCACCTGAATGGGAAGTATTGTGTCTCTTCTCGCCCATCTGATGAGAGGCATACTACGGGATGGGCTTGCTACGACACAGACCACTTGCGTCTAATGTAGCAGTTGTTTCATTGCTACGAAATAAAAACGGCGGTGAAACATCTTTTTTTTTATGATTTGACTTGAACTCGGCATACCAACTTCCAAATTCAAAATCCACCATTTTTAACAAAATACTCTTTACCTTAGATAAATACATAACACACAGAAAAAACTCTGACTGAATATTTACTGAACGGATTTTATTTCCCCCTCAGGCGCGGTGTGAAATAGTGACCAAGTTACTCCGAAACATTACCAACAGCCTCACAGTGGATGATATTGAAGAGGTGGGCAGAATGACGACGGATTTCTCAGGGGCGGACATGGCCAGTCTATGTAGGGAGGCCTCACTAGGCCCCGTGCGATCTATAGACCTCAGCAGAATAGATGCCCTGGACGTAAGTGAAATTCTTCTTCTAAACAGATAAGTGTTCTCGGAACGGCTGGCTTTCTCCTATCCTGTCATTCCTCTCTCTTTGCTTTCGGACGATAAGGCCTTAACAGTTACAGCTCCCTCTATGAAACCTCTTTTTAGAAAAGCTCTTCCTCGTTAAGACCAGAAGTTTTTTTTTTCCTTTTTTGGAAGGCAGTCTAGTTAGCTTGGAGGGTAGCGCGTCTGCCTTGTAAGCGCTATGTCGCAGGTTCGATTCCCGAACAGATAACGTTCATTCCCGGAATAACTGGCTTCTCCCGGAATAACGGAAAAACTTAAATTTTTTCTTCTATTGAAGAAAAAATCAGCGTTCTATCGCCGCTGGCTGAAAAACACCTTCGTTCCAATTTTTTCACCCGCAGGTTCGTCCAATCAGCATTGATGATTTCCGGGATGCGCTAAAAACAGTTCGACCCAGCGTATGTCAGGCTGATTTGTGCGCGCTCCCTATTAGCTGCATAGTTATCAAACTAAAAACATAAACGAAACTCAAAATGTTGGTCAAGAGCGGAACATTTCTCTCCCACGGTCTCTGCACTCTGTGTATTTCTTATGGTGGAGATTTTAGCGATCAAAAATTGATCATTTCTCAGGATT